>NC_053158.1:4097016-4337655 GCF_016835505.1 Polypterus senegalus | reverse complement strand
CCAGCCATTCACCCTACTGACTCACGACGGGATGGCTGTGTGCAGCTCTAACGTGTCGACTGTCGTCAAAAGGACGAGTTTGACGGTGGCAATCAACTGTAATCGGTGACCAAAACCCAGCATTATGTTTTCGTTGGACTCTCTTTGCTAGAAGTAAAGTTAGCTTCATTGGTTCGACCGACCTTTCATCGAAGCAAATGCGTCGAACAAACTACTCTGTGGATGACGGTTTATATATAATTACCGTATATACTCGCAGATAAGTTCTCCCGTGGATAAATCGGGACATGATTTTATTGTATAATTTCTGGTATTTTATAATGTCGGTTGTATAAGTCAAATGAGGAAAACTCACGCTATTGGTCCAAGAGATTATGATATGCTGACGCCCACCTGAGAGAGTCACCACGGGGTACATGGCCTTTTTTTTCTGTGCGGGTGCGGCAATGCGTGTGCTCCTACCCCCTCTCTGTCTCTCTATTGTGCCTACTTGACCACACGGTGATACCCGAACAATTCCGAAGTAACGCTTGCACTGATTTGTGTTTCTTGTATCTCAAACCCTCATACACCTTTAACATAAGAGCACCCTTTATCTACGATGGAGTGCTCGATCAGAAGAAATTATGAAGCTGGTTTTAAAACCCCTTATCAAGCGGGGTCATTTTTGCTAAATTGCTTGTAATTCGACCTCTCCAAATTAGAATCATTGCTGTTATTGAACTATCTGGAGTATAAACACATGTTTGGTCTCTTTGTAAAGGTCACATTCTCTAGTTTCACCCTTAGTAGTCAGAATCACTGTAGGTGTGACTGATCAAAAGTTATGCACATTAGAACTCACAAAAAATGAATTTTTTGTTCTCGTTTTTGTGAAAATAAAGGAAAATAAAGCTGCAGTAGGTAGGTGGGGACAGAAACACACTATGTACCAACAGAATAACTTGTTGACTACTCACATTTCAAATTTGAAAAGAATACCTGTACAAATGACATTTTGACACCAGTTTTATGTGGGCATGCCCAGGGCTTTTAGAGGGACCATTATCCACATTTTGGAACGTATGGAAAAGTGTAATAACTTTTGAATGCTTCAACCCACAGATATCAATGAGGGCTCTACTGAAAGCTTACACCTAAAGGAATCTATATCTACACACAGTGTCACTCTATTAGTTATAAAAATAATAAAAACAATAAAAAATACACATTTCTATGTAAAAATAGTCAATACAAGTCTTATGGGCCAAAAATATATATATATTTTTATTTTTTACTTTTTTTTTATAAAATGCACACAAACTATATACATTTCTTTTACAAACTGTTACAACACAGCTCAGCGTTTTCCATGTGCCACTTGATGGCAGCAATCACTAGCAAGCAGAAAGCACAAGGCGTGTCACATGTCGCTCTCTGCCATTAGACGTCTCCTGGGCGATTGATACTTTCACGCGCGTACATGCATCTATTATTTAATCGAGTGTATTTACGTTTATCTACTTTATTCATATTTAAAATGCAAAAACTTGGCGAAATCACAATAAACAACCACGCACCAACTCTGCAGACTGGCACAAATGCCACCTTCGCAGCTCCGATCGTTTTGTTTACAAGTTAGTATGGCAAGTTACATATCAAAATGCTCGGCTGCTCATTGGCTGTAAGTTTTGAGTGTCACTCACAGTGTCCAATCAAACTGGTAGATTCTACCAGGGTTTGGAGTTGTACGTCATCGTTCAGCTGTCTGTGACACTCGTTGGCTATACGAGGTGCCAGTCAACCCCAGACCCGTGTAATTGGCCAACTTAGGTGTCATCAGAAGCTAACACTTCCGTGTTCATGCGTAGCATGGTTATCGCCGAAAAAAACAAATTACGTCTGATATGATCAATAGAATTGAAAAAAAATTACGTAGCTAGTCTCAAGTTATGAAACGTTTTCTGGAGTTTTTGTCCCTTTGAGGATCTATCATGTGTTTTGGACCTAATCGTTTTACTGGATTATATTCGCTGGAGCCTTATGGACAGAATGGGATCAATACTGCTCGGAAATATTGATGTTTGACTTGCAGGGGGTCTTCAAAGGTAGGGACAGTCAACTCTTAAAAGTATGTACTTCTCTGTAAAAAAGGCTTTAGTGTCAGTGCTGTGGTTGTTGTGTGTCAAAATGGTTTATATCATCGGAAAGACGAGACTTTGAAGTTTCATTTGATGGGTAGTATGTTGAGATGCATGGCAGAGGGGCATGCACACATGGCTGTAACGTTTTTAAAACGCTGTTATGTCCCGGGACCGGTACGTGTGTGCGTTTAAACGAAGTTGAAGTAGCAAAAGAAATTGGTAACTGCGCTGCTGCAACAAAATTCGATGTGTCTGAGAAACTGATGTGAGACTGCAGAAGGCGAGAAGATGTTAAACAAATAAATAAATAAAATTTAAGTGTTGCATTTTTGAACGGGCGAATAAGTTGGGGTCTGATTTTATGATCGATTTTTTTGGGTTTCAAGATCCAACTTATACGTGAGTATATACGGTATGCATGATGGTGGCAGCAAGAAGGAGACTGGTCAGAATAGAGGGAAGGATGAATGCAGTCAAATACAAGGAGGCCATTGACTTAAACCTGCTCCAGAGTGCACATCACCTCAGCCTGGGATGACGACTCACCTTTCAGCCCGACAATGACCTGAAGGATACAGCCAAGACAACGCCAGAGTGACTTTGGGATGAGTCTCTGAATGTCCTCGAGATATGTCCAGACATAAGCCCCATAGAACGTCTGTGGAAAGGCCTGAAGATACCAGCAATACTCTGCTTCCCATCCAATCTGACGGAGCTTGAGAGGATCTGCTGGGAGGAACGAGAGATCAGCTGCTCAAATCCTGGTGTGCAGAGCTTGTAAAAATGAACCAAGAAAAAGCTGGAATGACTGTCATAGGGGCTTCTTTAAAGCACTGAGTTAAGGGTCTGAATAGCTCTGTGAATGAGAGATGTCTGTTTTTGACTGCGTCACTGCGCGGATTGACTGATGGGTGGAAGTAGATTATTAGCAGAATGGCAAGCACTGCTGTGTCAGAATTTGAGCACCCTGAGTACCACAGATTGCTCACGGTCTACATCCTTGGTGACATTAAAGCAGTGACATATTAATTAAAGAACAATACTTCTCCTCTAATAGGACAAGGCTGATAAAAATCTCTTTGAGACAGAAACCAGGCAGGAGGAAGCTTGTCCATTACGTCCTTAATGATCTCTTCAGCAAATGAGGAAGCATTCATCACAGTATTCTGTTACAGAATGGTCAAAAAAGAAAAGGCAGAGGTCTGTATTATAAACATCCAAATTTACATAACAGTGCTGATTAATACATACCTTTACTCTGATTGGTTCATTGGCTCACCCCCAAATAACTTACTGAAATAAACGTCTATTCTATTACACTTCTGCACTTCTTATATCCTGTTGGTTCAGTTATTATCCTTGAATTCTCTGTGATCTTGACGTTACCAACAATGATGTGATCTTCGAGGAGTCAATGGACGCACTGATGGGGGCTCTCGAGAAACTGAGTGAGGGGTCTAAGTGTCTGAGCTTGCGAGGGTCCTGATAAAAACCAACACCCAGGCCTATAATGACTTCTTAGGCACAGCCATCAGCAGCGTGTCTGTCTGCGGAGAGAGTATCGACCTCGTCGAGAGGTTTACTTACCTCAACGGTGACATTCACATCTCTGACTCTTCCTACATGTCACGATTTAGGCTACAAATTGACACTTTGCCTTTAAGAGAAGCCATATTGTATACTGATGTCAGGGTCATGACCCTCGTTTATAGGGGTTGTGATCTTGACTTAATCAGCAACTGCCATGAAAAATCACCCTCGGTCATGACCCTTATCTGATCTGCGGAGAAATCCTTCCTTCCTTTTGATTTATTGTGCATTTATTCTTCTAGTTTGGCCTGGTTTCCTACTTATTGCTTGTGTTTTTTAATTTTTTTTAATTTTGATTTTTCTTCTCTTCTGGGTTTTGGTCACTCTGGTTAATTTTTTATTTCGTTTTGTCTTTTGCCCAATTCGCCCGGCTTTGCCAAGTCAGTACACTATGAAGTCAGTAGACGGATTGGGAGAGCATCGGGGGGGTCATGAGGTCACTTTAAAGCAGTGGTTCTCAAACTGTGGGGCGGGACCCCCTAGGGGGGCACAAAGTAACAAAAAGGGGGGTGCGGAGATGTGAGATAAAGAAAACAAGAATCGAAAATATGAAAAATACATCTATTGAAACCAAAACAAATTAACTTAAACTACATTCTGATACTAGAGACATAAATATAGAGTTAGATCAATGTTAAGTAGGTTTAATAAAATATGCATCTATGATATATCATTAATTAAAAAAGAACAAATTGGTATTAGTGGGCTCCTTTCAAAAAAACGTTAGGGGGGCGCGATTAAAACTGTTATGAAAATTCGGGTTGCAAATACTTAAAGGTTGAGAAACGCTGCTTTAAAGGGCTGTGTGGCGCTCACGATATCTCTACAAAAGGATGAAGGTCCAAGTCTTTAGGGTCCTGATGCTCCTTATATGGTTCCAGTGACCTGAGATGAGGACTGGACTCCTTCATGAGGGTCTCTCTAGAGTGTACCGCTGGTTTGACTTTGTATTGCCCACAGAGTCCCAAATGAGGCACATTGTGAGGGAGCGTCAGTTACTGCACTACAGCCACGTGGTACCATTACTCGAGGGTGATCCGGCTCATTGTTTGACCAGGCCAAAGGGACACCTGCTGGCTACGGCAGATAGATGATCATTTCCAGAGGGTGGGACGTGTCTGCCTGGGGGGTTGCCAACTGGGATATCGGGCTGTTTCGTCATTATGGTGGGTGCATCAACGCACTATACAAGTGCATGCTCTCCAAACTGACATGACCTGATCAACCTTCCTTCTAGTGCGTTCTTGTCTTTTCTTCATTTTTAACCCTATCCCTAACCCTTACCCATTGCAGTAGTTCTCTTTGTGACATTTCTTAAACAAATGCTTATGTATTTCGATACGCACTGCAGACCACAATACTACAGGGTGCCCACAAAAACACTCCTTGATTTTAAATGGTTGCAATATCAAAACTTATTGGAATATGATTATAAATAAGATGACAGGAAATCCAACCATCCATCCATTATCCAACCCACTATATCCTAACTACAGGGTCACGGGGGTCTGCTGGAGCCAATCCCAGCCAAAACAGGAAACAAACCCCGGGCAGGGTGCCAGCCCACTGCAGGGTACACACCCACTAGGGGCAATTTAGAATCACCAATGCACCTCACCTGCACGTCTTTGGACTGTGGGAGGAAACCAACGCAGACACGGGGAGAACATACAAACTCCACGCAGGGAGGGAGGACCCGGGAAGTGAACCCAGGTGTCCTTACTGAGAGGCAGCACCGCTACCCACTGCGCCACCGTGCCACCCGTGACAGAAAATACATGAACTCAATAATTTCTTCTTTCCTACAACTTACTGAGGTAGGCGACTACCTTTTTCAACAAGATGGGCCACCACCGCACTGGCATCCCGCTGCCCGTAATTTTCTCAACGAGCGCCAAACAAAGAGATGGATTGGTCGTGCTGGACAAAATCACCAGGTGTTCCTCAAGTGGTCCCTGTTTGTGACTTTTTCCTTTTGGGGTACGTGAAAGAGAGAGTGTATGTACCTGCATTACCCGCAACTATGGATGATCTGCAGGAACACATCACTGAAGCTATAAACGCGATCACGGCAGATATGCTTCGGAGAGTATGGTCCAAGCTTGATTATCGCATCGATATTTGCTGAGTAACAGGTGGGGCGCACATCGAGTGCATGTAATCAGCAGATCCCATATGAAACTTTATGAGTTGATGAAACTGTAGCCTCAAAGGTGAAAGAATATTCCAATAAATTTTGATTTTGTAACTATTTAAAATGGAGGAGTGTTTTTGAGGGCACCCTATATTGTTACCTCCGAATTATTGTCTCACAGCCAACCCCTTCATTGCAGGTCTTCTGAATTTCAGGGGATCAAACGAGACCTGGGAGTGACTAGAGAAGCGAAATGAACAGACACTTCTTTATTTCGGCACCGACATGTTGTGCTTGGCATCAGAATGATTTGAGAACCAAAAACAGAAATGAATGACATGACTGAGAGACAAGTGGACGGAGTCTCTACTTCATGTGCCGGAGGGCGCCAGTTAAAGAGCCCCTCACGGCCCCTCAGATGATTCTTAGTGACAGTTGTATTTGCAGAATCAAGTGACACGGAAAAGATGCATGATGGAGGCTTTCATCCCGAGTCAGATAATGAAATGAGACCACCTGCATCTCTGAGGACGTTAACAAAAGTGGTGAAAGAAAAAAACGTGGAAAAGCTCAGCTGGCATCTTCATTACTCAGGAGCTACAGACTCTTTAATGTCAAAGGGAAAACAGATCTCAGCAAAATTAATCTCAATTCATTTTTATTGGTATTTGGTACACTTTATTAATGTAATTGGCTTTTTGTGTGACCTTTGGAGGTCATAGCGCAGGGTCAGTCATTGTTCAGCACCCCATGGAGCAATTTTCAGGTTAAGGGCCCTGCGGAGTAGGATCCTTCTGGCAATAACGGGATTTGAACCGGCACCCTTCCAGATCCTAAGTCTTCGACAATATACAGATATAAGACACAAAATCACTGTCCTCGTGAGTATTCGCCAGCTTCAAGTCGGCCATGGCAGCCTCACATCTGTCTTCTCAGGTGTCTCTCCTGGATTAGTAGGTACATTTCTGGGTGGATGGATGAAAGGTTGAGAAACTGGTAAACAAAAAGAATTCAATCTCTGTATGTATAAAATCCACCGTCCGTCTGTCTGTCCGCTCTTCAAGAGAGAACTGCTTCACGGATTGAGGTCGGGTTTTTTTCTAGAATTTGCTTGAACATTCCGGTTGATATTACGACTTCTCTCATTTCGCTAAGAATCATACGTCGCTCGTGGTACTGATTTACTTGTGTGAATCCGAGATCGCGTCAGCCTCAGGGTGTGTACCTTAACCTCTGCTTAACTAGCGAACGAGAGAACTGCTTCACGGATTGAGATCGGGTTTTTTTCTAGAATTTGCTTGAACATTCCGGCTGATTTTGTGACTTCTCTCATTTCGCTAAGAATCATACTTCGCTTGTGCTACTGATTTATTTGTGTGAATCTGAGAGAGACACGCAGAGGACCGAGAGGAAGGGGGACGGGGCCTTCCTCAATCACGCGCCAGCCTCGGGGCGTATCTTACCTCTGCTTAGCTAGCGAACGAGAGAACTACTTCACGGATTGAGATTGTTTTTTTTTTTTCTAGAATTTGTTCGAACATTCCGGTTGATATTACGACTTCTCTCATCGCGCTAAGAATCATAGTTCGCTTGCAGGAGTGATTTATTTGCGCTAATCGAGTAGCACATTATTGCGCTAATCTGAGACAGAGGTGGCAGGCCGAGGGGAGTGGGAAGCATGACGTCAGGAGTGCGGAGTCGAGTGAGGCCTTCCTCACTCACACACTAGCCTCGGGGCGTACCTTACCTCTGCTTAGCTAGCGAACGAGAGAACTACTTCACGAATTTAGATTGTTTTTTTTCAAGAGTTTGCTCAAACATTCCATTCTCTCATCACGCTAAGAATCATATTTCGCTTGTGGAACCGATTTATTTGTGCGAATCCGAGATCGACGCTACGGGCTGAGGGGATAGGAACGGGTCCCTCCTCACTCATGCGTCATCCTCAGGGTGTGTACCTTACCTCTGCTTAGCTAGCGAACGAGAGAACTACTTCACGGATTTGGATCGGGTATTTTTTTCTAGAATTTGCTCGAGTATTCCGGTTGATTTTGCGAGTTTACTCATTGCGCTAACAATTATAGTTCACGTGCAGGACCAATTTATTTGTGCTAATCCGAGACAGAGGCTGTGGGCCAAGGGGAGGAAGAAACGTGACGTCAGGAGTGGGGAGCCAGGCGGGTCCCTCCTCAGTCACGGGCCAGCCTCGGAGTGTAACTTACCTCCACTTAGCTAGCGAGAAAGAGAACTACTTAATGGGTTTAGATTGGGTTTTTTTCTAGAATTTGCTTGAACATTCCGGTTGATTTTGCGACTTCTCTCAGTGTCATCGCTCAGTTGCAGGAGTGATATATTTATGGTAATCCTAGACAGAAGCTGTGGGCCGAGGGGAGGAGGAAGCGTGACGTCAGGAGTGGGGAGCCGGGCTGTCCTGTGTCACTGGCCGCCTGGGGGGACCGGGAGAGGGTCACGAGAGGACAGTCGTCCTGGTTTGTATGGGGGTCACAGGACCCTATAGGACGTTGACTGGATCCTGGAGTCCTGGAAGTGCTGGCGGATGGTATTCTAGGGTCATCCGGAGTGGTTCCGGTTGCTCATGTGGCCCATCCGCCACACCAGGAAGTGCCGGCGGAAGTTCGTCAAGGGGCACCTGGAGCACATCCGGGGCAGCATAAAAGGAGCTGGTATTGGGGGGAAGCAGACAAGGAGAGAAGGCGGCCCGAAGAGGACCAGTGAGAGGCCCGAGAGAGTGGAGTTTGGTGCTGCAGCACTGTGCGCTGTGCGGGACTGTGCTGGACTTTGTAAATATTGTAAATAAATCGTGTGTGGCGGACTTAAAATGGTGTCTCTCCGTCTGTGGGCGGGCTGGCATCACACCTGTTTCACTACTACGTGGGCAGAGATAAATGAATGGATAGGCAGATACAGTGGCGGTTCCAGACCAAATTTACCAGGGGGGCCAGGGTGGGGCCAGTGTTTTTTAATGGGGGCACAGAACAAAAAGAAAAAAAAAAAAGTTCAATATTTAATTGTTTAATATATTAAGTGAATTTATTTGGAGCACAAACAAAATGAATTGAACATCTATATATATAATTCACTAAGGCAAGACAACCATGAAAAGCACGCCGTAAGGGGCGTAAATTCACTAAGCCGCCGACAAGTGAGACACCTATGGCGCACGCAGGAAGGAGCCACGCCCTCCAACTCCAAGACCATTGGATATGACGACTACTCGCAGGGCCACGCCCACCAAGTCGGACGCGAGGACACAGAAAAAGTGGCGTCATTTATATTCGTCTGTCGTGGAGGCCACATGCGGTGCAGGTCAGGTTAATGCCATGTTCATGTCATGCACCTCCGAGCTACGTTGACTGTTCATAGAGGCATGTTTCTCGCGGAGGTGAATCGCCATATGCAGCATGTGAAACGGTTTGTGAGGGGTATCTCATGGGATCTTTAAAACAATGATTTACAACTGAGGTTAAAACACAATGAAGTAAGCAGTCTACGAGTTTTCGGTTACAACGCATGACCGCTTGCACCATAGCAAACTGTTTTACACGCTACATACAGCAATTCGCATCCGCGACAAACATGCGTCTTCTTAGATGCTCCTGCAGGAACACGGAAGACGTTTTCCTGCCCACCAACACTCCTTTTTCACCGGCCCGCGTCTACCCTCGCTCTCTACGCATTCACACTGCCTACCCATGTGCCCGGACGCAAAAACTCACCGACCACCCAGTTAGGCCCTTTCGTCTGTGCTAGGAGTCCACATGCACGTCTAAGCCACGTTGACTTTTCATTATTCTTTTCGGTTTCGACACCCGACCGCATCCACCATGAAAAACCATGCGAAAGGAACAATGAAGCCCCGCCCAGAAACTCTACCCCTCCTCCCACGTGCTCAGGAACGCACCTCAGACCACTGCCCGCCAAATCAAACAGCTCATCAAACACATACTCACTCGCTTTGGTCTGTGCTGCGGTCCAAACCCAGCTGTGAGCCACGTTGACTATTCTTTTGCCCTCCATGGCTGCCACTTCAAATGTATTTCATGGAAACAACACTTCTTTCAATGTTATACAAATTCCTGCTTCAGGTAACTGTTTGTTTCTGTCAGTCGGGTTTTTTTAGAGAAATGTCATTGACGAAACTGTTGCTCATAGCAAACTGTTTTACACGCTACATACAGCAATTCACATCCGCGACAAACATGCGTCTTCTTAGATGCTCCTGCAATTTGTACACACCCCCCCTCCCACCGTGGTCGGGTGTCTTCGTGGATTATATATAGAAAGGCAGCCAAAACCGCACAGAGCAATGAAAAGTCTACGTGAGTCACAGGTACGGTTACCACTTTTAATACAAAAAAATAAGGGACGCATACTGCAGCGGGGGCCAAGACCATGGGACACGCAATTTCATTCTCAAATACGGGACGATTCCGTATTTTATTCTGTGGGTGGTGGTGCATGGCAGTTCTTACTTAGTGGAGCGATTTGCATGCTTATTTCCGAAAACGAACGAGACTCCCGCCTGCTAAATAGTTACACGACCCAACAGCGGTCGGCGTCCAAATTCTTAAGAGGGACAAGTGGCTTTCAGCCACGTGAGATTGAGCATTAACAGGTCTGTGATGCACTTGTATGTCCGGTACTGCACACGCGCTACACTGAATAGATCAGCGTGTGTCTACCCGGCGTGGGTAAGCCGTTGAACCCCATTCGTGATGGAGACCGTGGCTTGCGATTGTTCCCCACGAACGAGAAATTCCCAGTACGCACTCGCACTGATTATGTCCCTGCCCTTTATAAAGCCCCCATGGTCGGGTGACTTGGTGGATTATATATAAAAAAAAAGCAGCCGGAACCGCAAAGAACAATGAAAAATCAACGTGGAAACCGACTGAGGCGGTGTTTGAAAAATTACCAGTCAACGTGACTCACAGGTGCGTGTGGACTGTACACAGGTAGGGAGTTGGGGGCGGGCACATAAGCGGGCAGTGCGTACTGAATGAGCGCCGTTCAACCCCGTCCTTTTCTTTGGAAGGAGAAAGCGCAACGGCGCTCCTCCGGTTTTCAGTCACGGACAATTGTATGTTGCTTCGTAGCGTGCATTGTTGCAACTTTTCTTGGTGGTTTATTAAATTACGGATTTTTCAAATGTTTATTTTTTCCTCTGTGCTTAAAAATCATTTAAAAAGCGGCCTGATTATGCGGCGTATGCTACGCCGCGGGTTGGCTAGTTTTAACAATAAAACATACAAATGAATTTCAAACAAAAGATTTCACAATAAACCTTTAAACAAATTTTACTTTTTGTACAGTAACATTTGTCTTTTTTGTATGCAAGATATTTTTCTTTTAACGTAGGTAATAAACACTTTGTTATAAAGTGACTTTTTGACAGCATGAAACTTAAATGTACGTTTTCTGTTCAGTAATCTCTCATCCTCTAGCACTGGCAACACAGTAGCCTGTAACATTATAATAACAGTACTCTGCGTTTGTGATTTATCGTTAAAGTAAAATTGAAATGAAAGGAAAAAATTGAATCGGTTCCTAACCCCGTAGGGACTGGATTTGGCGCATGTTAAAACAATGAAGCTGGATTTCATTGTAATGAACAACAGCAGTGACACGCGAAAATGTGCCAAACACTGACGTTACGAAACTGAATCGTATTGCGCCCTGCCTTGCGTCCTGCGTTGCCTGGGATTGGCTCCAGCAGACCCCCGTGACCCTGTAGTTGGGATATAGCGGGTTGGATAATGGATGGATGGATTATTTTAATAAGAAGTGACTCGTGAGAGGACTCAGTATTGCAATAGTCACATGACTAGCATGGCCTGTTATTACAATACAAAGTGTCACACAAACAGGTTAACAGAACATATTGGATAAGAAGGGAATCGCAGGGCACACGTAAGTCAGTCTGTGTGAAGTGTGGCTGTCTATAAGAATTGTCAGAAGACGAAATTTGTTGCATAAACGTTATTGTCAGCGAAAATTTTCCCCTGTGTGTAACCCACAAGTACCTGTACGTTTAACTCGGGTTTCAGTGTAACTCTGGAAAATGTAGTTATGGGGTAAAAACAGGGCCTGGCAAATAAACTCCGACGTTATTAAACATTTGTCCTTGTGACGTGATGATAGTCCTACGATATGTTAAACGGACGGGGAATTGCATACGCCGTAATATAAAGGGAATGAGTTGTCAGTGTTATGGAATCCCTGTAGTTTTTCCGTCGTAATGTTTCTCGTTGTCTTGCAGTTTGCCGCTGCTCTTCAGAAAGGTTGTGTGTGTAATTCCTTTTTCATTCACCATCGAGGTGCGAGACTTGCTCTGATCTTCAGATAATGTCGCTCTGTGGTTTGTCATATGATGTCTTTGTTGTTCTAAGGCCTGTGCTGGTTGGTCTGGCGTGATGTCGATGTTTCTACTTCTGTGCTTTAGTCTGAGTATGAAGGCCGGCGAGACCGTTTCTGTTTGTCGCTGCTACGCTGTGTGTGCCTTTTCATTTTTTCGGGAGGTTGGCGTCGAAGTGAGGTGTAAAATGGTAAGAGTCATCATGCAGTTTCGGTGAATAACAAAGTATGGCACTGAATAAAAAGTCAAATATCACAGTCGATAATTGGTCACATTGAAGAATTAAAGACTTGAAGATAAGCCTAAGAGCAAAACTCTGCCAGGAACACGGACTTCTCGCTATGGTTGTGGAGGGATAGAGTAGTTGTGGTAGCCATTGTTTATATCGAGCACAGATGGACACTAGGAAATGAATGTAAGGTGTGACTGCTCTACGGGTTTGTGCCAGCCACCCAACCCGACACAGACAGACCCCAGAGGCACACGCTCACGCTTTTTATTTTCTTGTCTTTTTAGCGCACAGCACAAAGGGCTCCAATCACCACAACAGCTCAGTCCCTTCTTTCTTTTCCTTTTCTTTTCTTTCTCTTCTGCCGCCCTCCCTCCTCCACCTCCCGACGTGGCCCCTTTTATACTTCACCCAGATGTGCTCCAGGTGCCCCCTGACGATCTTCTGGCAGTCCAGGACCCCGGGATTGTCCAGGCGCCCCCTGGTGGCGACCACGGTCCCCAGCAGGGTTGAGCTTCCAAGCTCCAGTCCCGTTGCCCCAATTCAAACCAGAGGGGCTGCTCTCTCGTTTCCCAGTGGAGGTACTGCCTCTCTCCCAGTCCTTCAATCTTCCAGGCGTCCACTACAAAGGATATCCATCCATCCATTATCCAACCCGCTATATCCCAACTACAGGGTCCCGGGGGTCTGCTGGAGCCAATCCCAGCCAACACAGGGCGCAAGGCAGGAAACAAACGCTGGGCAGGGTGCCAGCCCACCGCACTACAAAGGATATATAAAGATGGGAAGATGGAAGGAAGGATAAAAGATGTGTAGAGGGATGAGTAGTTAGTGAAATATTTTGATAAATAATTAGTTGGACTTGTGAATGAATGAATGACAATTAAGTCTTAATGCCCATTTGAATGGCACCAGAATTGCAGCAAGCAGCTTATTAAGACCCCGAGTGTCCAGTCTGATGGTCTCCCGTTTTTTGCTTTGTTTCTTCTTTTCTGAAATTAAACACATCGGTCCCAGGCTTTCTTAAGCATAAGAAATAAAGAGGAGAGGATGAACTGTGAGTTGGTGGAAAATAAAACCATATGGGGAAACCGTAGTTCCACATGCTGAAAATGACCTCAAATGTTCCTTTCTTGAGCCCACACAAAACCGAGGACAAAGATCTTCTTTGTTAAAACTCTGAAAACGGCGGGTCCAGCCGACGAGGCGCCGTCATCTCAAACCGCGCCGTGTATTGTGACAGTCTGTTCTAATCAGACCGCGTGCATCGCTGTAACGAGAAGCCTCGTCGGCTGGACTCCTAAATATCTCGCATTGGTCGTTTCAGCTTTCCGCACAAACCTTTGGTTGAACTGTGCAGCTGAGGGTCTGACGTTCATCAGGTCACCCAAGCTTGCTGGCAGAAGGCTCCCAATTTTGAAAATGTATTGCTGTGTTATAAATCACAAACCGCCCATTAAATATCATAACAAATGGAAGGTGATGGCGTTTGCACAGGGTAATAGGGTACAAGGTAAAAAGCTGCATTACTGCAAATGTTTGGGATGCACCATCTGTTGGAATGCCTAAGTGCAATGCATACGTCTGTGTATGCGTCGTGTCATTTGGTGTGAGAACTAAACAACTGCAGCGCCACACTGCAAATCTACACCAGCAGGGCCACCGCACATCTACACTACAAACTAGCGACACGAACCCTAAACTTAGTCTTAATCTAAGCCACTGACGCTACAGGATAAGCCCGCTGACTCCAAACCTTAATGTTAAGTGTTTATACTACATGATAACCTCACTGACCTCTAATGTTAACTTCCACCTGTAGACCTGCAGGGTTGTTTGGCACTGCGGCTCAGGCAGCTCAGCAGTGGCAGTGGTGATGTTTGAGATGCAATTACAAATGACATTATTACTACAGGTGTTTGTCATGTGCCATCTGTTGGAATGACAGAGATGTAGTAAACAGATGGACATACAGACACACAGATGCTTATCCTACTATTAAGGTGGACTAGTTGTGCTACCTCTCTAAGATGGATTGAAATCTAAATAGTCAATAAACGCCTCGGCATTAACATTTGCAGTGCACCATGCAAGGCATATGTCTCAGTTATATGCCATTTGGTATGGTATTTGTAAGAGCAGTGTGAACATTTGTGAAGTGCCATCTGTTATCTGGCAGATGCAATGCATTTCATTATTAGTAATGTTTGTGCTGCACCATCTGTTGAAATGGAAAATACATATCGTATGTTTCTGTTAAACGCCATTGGGTATGGGATTCATAAAAGTAGTGCTAAAGTTTGTAATTCACCATCTGGCAGAATAGAAAATGCAATGCATTTTGTTACTACAGATGTTGATGAGGTGCCATCTGTAGGAATGGAAATGCATATCATATGTTTCTGTTAAACACCATTGGGTATGGGATTTGTAAAAGCAGTGTTAATGTTTGTGACACACCTTCTGTCAGAATAGCAAATAAATTTGACTAGAAATGTGTGTATTATGCCATTTGTTACAATGGCAAATGCATATCATATATTTTCTGTTATACAACATTTTGTTGTGGGTTTCATAAAAGTGTTAATGTTTGTGATGCACCATCTGTCAGAGTGGCATATATAATGCATTTTAATACTAGAAATGTAAGTGATGAGCCATCTGTTGGAATGGAAAATACATATTGCATGTTTCTGTTAAACAGCATTTGGTATGGGATTCATAAAAGTAGTGCTAAAGTTTGTGTCACAGCTTCTGTCAGAATAGCAAATACAATGCATTTTACGTATGACTAGAAATGGGTGTGATGTGCCATTTGTTACAATGGCAAATGCATATCATATATTTTCTGTTATACAACATTTTGTTGTGGGTTTCATAAAAGTGTTAATGTTTGTGATGCACCATCTGTCAGAGTGGCTTATACAATGCATTTTAATACTAGAAATGTAAGTGATGAGCCATCTGTTGGAATGGAAAATGCAATGTATATGTCTCTTTTATATGTCATTTGGTATGGGATTTATAAAAATGGTAATAGGGAAACTTAAGAGGAGACCCTTGTAAGAATACTGGGAGATTTTATCTCAGGAGGAAAAATCTGAGAAACATGAGACAAAAGAACAGTCTCTCCATTTTATGTCTTTCTGATCTCTGGTTTGATTTTTCATTCCTATGGGCATTGATGCCAAGATCAGGGATGACGTCAAGGAGGATCTGATGGTTGAGCCCGTTGAAAGCATAGGATAGGTCTAGAACAGTCTGGTGGAATGCATATGTCTCTGTTATATACCATTTGGTATGGGATTCGTAAGAACAGTGTTAATGTGTATGATGCACCATCTGTCAGAGTGGCAAATGCAATGCATTTTATTACTAGAAATGTGTATGATGTGCCCTCTGTTAGAGTGGAAAATGCATATGGGATTTGTAAAAGCAGTGTTAGTGTTTGTGATGCACCATCTGTCAGAATAGCAAATACAATGAATTTTGTTATTATAAATGTTTGTGATGCACCATCTGATGGAATGGAAAATGAATATCATATGTCTCTATTACAGTAAATGCCATTTGGTATAGGATTTGTAAAAGCAGTGTTAATATTTGTGCTGCACCATCTGTTAGAGTGGCAAAAGCAATGCATTTTATTGCTTCAAATGTTTGTGATGCACCATCTGTTGGAATGAAAGATGTTTATCACATGTCTTTGTTATATGCCATTTGGTGTTCGGGATTCGTAAGAGCAGTGTTAATGTGTATGATGCACCATACAGTGCATCCGGAAAGTATTCACAGCGCATCACTTTTTCCACATTTTGTTATGATACAGCATTATTCCAAAATGGATTAAATTCATTTTTTTCCTCAGAATTCTACACACAACACCCCATAATGACAACGTGAAAAAAGTTTACTTGAGGTTTTTGCAAATTTATTCAAAATAAAAAAACTGAGAAATCACAGAGTGGCAAATGCAATGCATATTATTACTACAAATGTTTGTGATGCGCCATCTGTTGGAATGGAATGGAAAATGAATATCATATTTCTCTATTACAGTATATGCCATTTGGTATAGGATTAGCAATAGCAGTGCTAATGTTTGTGCTGCACCATATGTCAGATTGGCAAAAGCAATGCATTTTATTAGTGCAAATGTTTGCAATGCGCCATCTGTTGGAATGAAAAATGTTTATCATGTGTCTCTGTTATATGCCACTTGGAATGGGATTTGAAAAAGCAGTGTTAATTTCTATGCTAATGTCCTGTCTCTCTTTATATATACACAATAATTACACAATAAACTTTAGATGTTTCAAGTCTATCTAAAGGACAAGATATTTACATTGAAACTGTTGTCCTAAAGAAGTGTTTGCATAAAAACCAAAATACATTTTCCTATTCAAAGCATTTAGAGGTGCAAATAAGAATAAATAAAAAGTAAATCAGAAGACTGAGATGAAGGCAGAAGAAAATGATCACAGAGAGGTTGGCGTTACGGTAAAATAATTTTAGAAAGCACCTTCTCGCTGTCCATTCTCAGACATTTACTGATGATGCAAGGAGCCAAGCCCGAAAATGGGAAATGAGAAACGATCTCCTGTCGGACGTGCCATCTTGTAATGCCCCTCCATGTAATTATCAGATTCCTCTTCCATTTTTCCATTTTATGAACTGCCTGCCGCACCACTCGGCTGCACAGCTCTAAATTCCGGTTTCATGGAAAATGACATTTCACAGTCGTGATTGATTTGTCTTTGCTCAGTTCAATAAACATTTCAGAGCAACCCCTTGTGTTTTTTTTAAAGAGTGACATGCAATTTAGTTTGAGGATTTGGAAACTGTAAAGAATAAAATGAAAAGAGCCTGATGCATTATTTTAAATGTGTCCGACTTTATGACATGGTGGCATCTAGATGAATTACTTTGTCACCACCTCTCTCTAAAGGGGGGATGCCAGACTCATCCACAGTGGCAGAGTGATGGGGGGGCGGGGAGAGGGGAGGGAGTCTAGGGAGAGAAGCACACCCCCTGTCAACGTACTGGCGCCCTCTGCAGGGCCAAACAAAATGAATTGAGTCTTAATTATATGTCACCCTCTGTGCATCAGGACTGAACAAGGGCAGGCATCTGATTGTGTGCCAACAAGGAGCTTTGGGAGCTGCTGCATCAGGACGTCCACCTTCATTTGTAAAATGAGTATAAAACTGTGCGGGGAGTGAAAGCTCAGGGACTCGTGGCTTTGAATTTAGGAGCTGAGCTGCGGCTTTAACAGAAGGTTTGTCTGGAGGGACTGCTGGCATTTCTCAGGCAGGTCACCTCGAGGTTGAGTTCATAAAGTGTCTGACTTTCAACTGTAGGGCTTTACTTTCTGTTCAGCCCTTATCTGTTTAGATGTTTTACAGATTTAGTTATATACTTGACATATCTACTGTATCTGTTGATTGAGAGGTGTGTAATATTGGCACTTGGAAAGATTCATGAATGGAGGAAGAGACTCTCAGATCAGAGAATAGAAAGACAGATAGACAGAGTCAGACACAAGGGCTTAGGGAGCGCTTTACAGGCCTGTGCCATGTTAATATGGGGAAGGATTTGAGTGGGACACCATCAGAAACGTTTGTTCCATCTGAAATGGAGGAAGAGAAACAGCTGAACGACCACTGAGGTCACTTCCTGTGCCTGTGAAACCCCGCCAGTCCAACTGATATTTAAACTAATAGATAGATAGATGTGAAAGGCACTATATAATAGTTAGATAGATATGAAAGGCACTATATAATAGATAGACAGATGTGAAACACAATGTTTATATTTATATATCTATATAATAGATACTTAAATGTGAAAGGCACTATATAATAGATATAATTTAATATTAGTATACTAGGCAGGATTAATAGATAGACAGATAGATAAATAGATGTGAAGGGCACTATATAATAGATAGATAGATAGATACAGTTGTGCTTGAAAGTTTGTGAACCCTTTCGAATTTTCTATATTTCTGTATAAATATGACCTCAAACATCATCAGATTTTCACTCAAGTCCTAAAAGTAGATAAAGAGAAACCAGTTAAACAAATGAGACAAAAATATTATACTTGGTCATTTATTTATTGAGGAAAATGATTGAATATTACATATTTGTGAGTGGCTAAAGTATGTGACCCTTTGTAACGGCCGACCCCTTATTCCCAGCCGGCAGCTACACCTCCAAGACCTGTGGCCTGGATAATTAACTGAGAACCTTTCCTGCCAAGCCGTACTCTTACACAGATAAACTTTCCCCCCAATCGACGGTTTGAAATGCAAAGACAATAAGCAGAATGTAAAATTAAACAAGAATAAATGTATTAAATGACACAAGACACGCCACAAGACAAATGTACACCCAAATATTCCTCCACCCCAACAATCCCAAAGCAACACTGACAATATATATATATACAAATCCCCTCCCTTGTCCACGTAACATATAACACACACCACACAAACGACAAATGGCTAGCAAACAGAATGAGTGTGAACTTGAGTCCGATACGTGAATAAATGTCCTGAATACGGGTACTGATTAGTGGTGATTGTAATGTTTGTATTTCCCGGCGTTTGGAACAACCTCACCGTGATTCCTCGGCGTGTGGCGAATGATGATTCGACCCCGGGGTCTTCAGCGGCAAGCAGGTTGAAAGGCAGTCCGGATGAATGAAAAACAAACTGGGTCCAAGCGCAATGGAATGATTCGGCAGGCAAGTTGTGATCGTGAATGCGATATTGTTCTCCTCTTTTTCTCTCTCTCTCTCTCTCTCTAGTGCTAGTTCCTCCTTCGTCTCCTCCTCTTCTCCTTAAATAGTCCGTGACAGTAGTAATTGATTAATTGATATACACAGGTGCTTTCCAAATTAGTGGTTGTGAACTCCTCCCATCATCCATCCTCCTTTACGGGGACAACATTAACTGATACACATACACGCAGTCAATGGGACAATGAAACGAGACACACACACAGCACTGACATTTAAACACTATGTGGCACCGCTACACCTTTGCTTTCAGTATCTGCTGTGACCCCTAATAACTGCAATCAAACGTTTCTGGTAACTTCTGATCATTCCTGCACACCGGCTTGAGGAATTTTCTCCCATTCCTCCGTACAGAACAGCTTCAACTCTGGGATGTTGGTGGGTTTCCTCACATGAACTGCTCACTTCAGGTCCTTCCACAACATTTCGATTGGATTAAGGTCAGGACTTTGACTTGGCCATTCCAGAACATTCACTTTATTCTTCTTTAGCCATTCTTTGGTAGAACGACTTGTGTGCTTAGGGTCGTTGTCTTGCTGCATGACCCACCTTCTCTTGAGATTCAGTTCATGGACAGATGTCCTGACATTTTCCTTTAGAATTCTCTGATATAATTCAGAATTCATTGTTCCATCAATGAAGACAAGCCATCCTGGCCCAGATGCAGCACAACAGGCCCACACCATGATACCACCACCACCATGTTTCACAGATGGGATAAGGTTCTTATGCTGGAATGCAGTGTTTTCCTTTCTCCAAACATAACGCTTTTCATTTAAACCATAAAGTTCTATTTTGGTCTCATCCGTCCACAAAACATTCTTCCAATAGCCTTCTGGTTTGTCCACGTGATCTTTAGCAAACTGCAGACGAGCAGCAATGTTTTTGGAGAGCAGTGGCTTTCTCCTTGCAACCCTGCCATGCACACCATTGTTGTTCAGTGTTCTCCTGATGGTGGACTCATTAACATGAACATCAGCCAATGTGAGAGAGACCTTCAGTTGGGGTCCTTTGTGACCTCGCTGACTATTACACGTGTGCCTTGCTCTTGGAGTGATCTTTGTTGGTCGACCACTCCTGGGGAGGGTCACAATGGTCTTGAATTTCCTCCATTTGTACACAATCTGTCTGACTGTGGATTGGTGGAGTCCAAACTCTTTAGAGATGGTTTGGTAACCTTTTCCAGCCTGATGAGCATCAACAACTCTTTTTGTGAGGTCCTCAGAAATCTCCTTTGTTGGTGCCATGATACACTTCCACAAACATGTGTTGTGAAGAACAGACTTTGATAGATCCTGTTCTTTAAATGACACAGGGTGCCCACTCACACCTGATTGGCATCCCATTGACTCGAATTTCACCTTCAAACTAACTGATCATCCGTGAGGTTCACATACTTTTGCCACTCACAAATATGTAATATTTGATCATTTTCCTCAATAAATAAATGACCAAGTATAATATTTTTGTCTCATTTGTTTAACTGGTTTCTCTTTATCTACTTTTAGGACTTGAGTGAAAATCTGATGACATTTTAGGTCATATTTATGCAGAAATATAGAAAATTCTAAAGGGTTCACAAACTTTCAAGCACGACTGTAGATGTCTGCAGGTTTTCATTCTAACCCTTTTCTTAATTAGTGACCTGTTTTTGCTGCTAATTAACTTCTTTTCCTTTCCTTTTAATTGACTTATTGTTTGACGATTTGTTCCTCTGAATTGCTTCATCTCTTTCCTTAAACAGAAATGACATGTGAGGTGAGGGAGCCAACAGAAGACCAACTAAGTCAGGGCCTCATACTCCAACCAATTCCACTCCAACCAGTTGCTTAATCAGGCGAAGAGTCTTATTTTTGATTAAACTCACTCTTTAATTCTATTGGTTGTGCAATAGCAGGCATTTCGGAAATTGTGTGATTTTCTCTTTTCTAAGAGCTCTGGGAAAATGTTTCTTTTCTAAGAGCTCTGGGAAAATGTTTTGTGGACCTGAGCAGATCGACATTCCTGAGACCTCCACCCTTTTTATTTATAATATATCATATTTATAAGATGGTCACAGTTTGCCTTTCCTGTTTTGGCTCGTTTTGTATCTCATTATTGGTTGGCTGCTAATTAAGGAAAAAAAAAAACAATTAAGTGGGCGGAGTCTTCGAGAGAAAGTCAATGAAAATGAATTCAAATGAAGGGAATTAGGAGCCAAAACTAATTAAGAAAAGGGTTAGAATGAAACCCTGCAGCCACTGCGGCCCTCGAGGACTGGAGTTTGAGACCACTGATGTAGATAGATAGAACTTTATTTCTCCTCAGGTGGAAATTTGGCTTTTTACAGAAGCTCTTTGAATACATAAATAGGTAAATGCACAAGTAGGTAGATAAATAAAGAAATGTATTTTTACACACACTCACTATTAATTCTGTATCTGTTTTATGTTAGAGTGCAGTATTTATTTTTTGCATACTGTTTATATATTACTGCGGTTGGCTGGCGCCCTGCCCGGTGTTTGATCCTGCCTTGCACCCTGTGTTGGCTGAGATTGGCTCCAGCAGACCCCCATGACCCTGTAGTTGGGATATAGCGGGTTGGAGAATGACTGACTGTTTATATATTATCTTTTTTTGTTTTTGCATTTACCTACTTCTTAGACATCTTGTAAAGCACTTTAAAGTCTATTCTGTGTATGAAAATGTGCAATTAAAATACATGTCGCTGCTGTTGTTGTCGGTGTTATTGTTTTTTGGTGCACCATCTGTTGGAATGGCAATGTTGGGTTGATGTGCATGATGCGACGTCATTGCATTGCAGTACTACAAATGTTTGCAATGCACCATCTATTGGAATGACTGAGACTTAGCCGTCAGGCAACCACAGCACTGGCAAAAGCAGATGCTCAGCCATCCTGAACAGACTCCGTGAACTGGTGATGAAGTTTCGACCAATTTGCGCCCAACACACATTTTCTGAGCCTTTTGCGCTATTTCAGCATTTGAGGTTTGCCTTCAAGGTGCCCCAGACCCTTTATAATTGTCTGTTTTGTTATTATAGCATCAAACCAACCCACTGCACCCTTGGGTGGTATACCCTTGTCTATCATGCCCCTGGGGTCTGCCTTTCCTAAATTGGCCTGTTCTCCCACCAGTGTACACACAGTAATGGAGAAGAACAAATGGATAGACCGCGTCATTGTTGGATCTATGAACAGCCATGACTGATGCAGAATTAGTTGACGTCTTTTGTGTGATGTCAGGTTTTTAAACCTGTTCCACTGCTCCTGGATTGTGTCCACCCTTAAAAGCTTATCCCACTCCATCTTTATTAGACTTTGCAGCATCTGCTGAGAATTTATTTGCCCTACCAAAGTTAAACTTAACACTTTTAGTCTCTGCTTTCACAATCTTTTAAAACACTGAGAATTGTAATATATTATGGTCACGTGACCCTAGTGGTCCAATAACCTCCACACCCTCAGTTCTATCCGGATTATTACCAAATGACCAAATCTCGAATGCCCCACCACTCCACGTGTCCCCCCCAATCTGTGAACACTCCTGCTCCTGTTTTAGTGCTAATGACTAACAAGAGAGATGCAGTCCGTACAGTTAGTCAGCAGCTCTAGTCAGGGTGTGCTAAACTGAAGTAGTGAGCCTTCAGCCTGAGACTGAAGGGGCATCTCTTATAGTAGCAGGCAGACCACTCCACTGTTTAGGGGGGTCCTGTAATTAAAAGCTCGACCTCCCACTGTTATTTTATTAATCCTTGGAATCAGAAGCAGGCCGGCATCCTGAGATCTTAATGTACGTTCTGGATTGTAAGTTTTTTCCGTACACTTAGCTAATTCCTGGATGGGTCAGGAAATCAGCACCTCCAAGATGCTGACCATTCAGACTGACTCTCAATGGACCTTAGGACTGGCAGCATGACTCCTGGGGACAAAATACAATACACAGTAGAGAACACAAGTAATCCTCAATACAATACAATAGTGCAATAGAAATATTACAAGTACAGAGCAGAATTATACAGTAGATGATATCCCATAATATGAGTCCTGGAGACCTCGGCCATCAAGATGCCTCCCCCTATTGGCCATTCCACAGCTGAATCAGTGCTGGGCCAGCCAATCCTCTACCTGATGAATCCTGCGATCCTCCATCAGGGATGACTTTACCTTAGGCAGGCAGAACAACTTGGCAAATGGGCAGTGGTACCAAGTGGCACATTTGAGTGCCGAGAAGAGAAACAGAATAGGTGAGGGTGAGTAACAAATTGTAATTCTCATGTTACTTATGTTTTAGTGCTAATGACTAACAACAGAGATGCTGTCCGCACAGTTAGTCAGCAGCTCTAGGCAGGGTGTGCTAAACTGAAGTAGTGAGTCTACAGCCTGAGACTGAAGGGGCATCTCTTATAGTAGCAGGCAGACCACTCCACTGTTTAGGGGGGTCCTGTAACTAAAAGCTCAACCTCCAACTCCTCCAACTGTTATCTTATTAATCCTTGGAATCAGAAGCAGAGCGGAATCTTGAGATCTTAATGTACGTTCTGGATTGTAAGTCATGATAAGTTCAGACAAGTAAGCCGGACCTCGGCCATTTAATGCTTTACATGTTAAAAGGAGGATTTTGAAATCTGCCCTAAACTTAACCGGGAGCCAGTGTAAGGACTTGAGGACTGGGGTTTTGAGTTTGTATTTTCTTGTTAAGGGTCATCATATGTCTATTACTCAGGAATGATGATTGATGGAGTGTGGCTGAGGTACTCGTCTTTCCAACAGGTCCTCCCATCTCAACAGAAGCTCCATTAGGGCGACCATTGAGCTCTTGGTTGGCACCAATACCAAGGCTCTTTTTGCTCGATTACACAATTTTGCCAACTCTAGGAAGAGTCCTGGTGGATCTGAACTTCTTCCATTTTACAGTTCTTGAAGCCACTCCTGGGAACAGTCAATGCATTAGAAAAGGTTTTTATGCCCCTTGCCCTGATCTATGCCTCACCACATTTTGGTCACAGATGTCTACAGAGAGTCCCTTGGACTTCATGGTGTCAGTCATTAGAGTCGGAGGATCTCCTTACAGCCTCTGTCGAGGTATGGGGTGCTCTATCACAGACAGTGTCATCTCTGGCTCTCTTCACAATGCATCGAGAAACCACCCAGTAAGAGCCAGTGACCCCGCCCCTTCCTGTTCCGCCTCCAAATGCCCAAGCCTCATCATTTTTGGCAAGAGCTACCTGCTGGATGGAGCGCCACTACAGAAGTGACCTTGCTTGTGGCTAACCAGCCAAACTACGTTGCTTTAAATTTCCGCTCTGCTTTGCTGGATACACATGCCAAAAACGTCATTTTTTTTTGGTTGTGATTTTGGACAATAAATGGGACGACCTGGTTGGCGCCTCAGGTTTTTCCATTTAGTGGAACTTCCATTCCTGCACCTGGCCACAATGGCTTGGTGTTTGTCCTGCCATGCAGTGTGAATTGTGAGACCTTCTATACAAAGTGCGAAGGAAACCAGGGTGTCAACAGCCCAAACCCCCAGCACAAGCACACCAAGAGTCCCGGGTTCAAATAAAGGAGGGTTTTTATTCACCACAATACCTTCACTGTAATGCAAGCACAGATTTTCTCTTTCCACAATTCAACTCTTGCCACCATGCTTCCCTCCTCCAGTCGAGTGTTGCTGTCTGTCCTCCCAGCTTCAATTCAACTGGAAAAGGGAGTGTGGTCCCTTTAATTATGTACTTCCAGTGCCAGGGCCCGATGGAAGCACTTTTGGGTCATGTGAAAGTCCAATATAACAGGGAGCTTGTCTCCCTGCAGCGCCCTCTTGTGGCTCCCAGTGACTACAGAGATGTAATCTGACAGAGCAGCCCTGATGGCTTCCCAATGGGCACTGATATTCAGGGCTGCTGCCATCTACTGTGGTGGGGGAGTAAAAAGCCCCCAGCGACATCTTCTCTTTCCAGTGGGCTGTCCGTCCATCCCTTTCTGATCCTTCCTTCTGGGTCTGATCTCTTTCTCCTCCCCGACCGGGATGCCTATCTGCCTGTTAGGAGCCTCCCGTCTGGGTGAGGAACCATCCACTCCAACATGGCATCTACAAAAGGTACAATTCTAGATGATGCCCGTTCAGCTCAGCTCACCTCCACTCAAGTTCTTGAAACATCTCCAGGAGAATTAAAGCGAGTAAGCAGGATGGATCTGATTAAAAATTTGGAGTACCACAGCACAGGGTCTGAACACTTTTAGGAAGGAGAGATTTAAAGTTGTGAGTTTTCATAAATTTGCACACTTTTCCGAAGTTGTCACTATGGGTTATTGATTGTAGATTGAAGGGCAAAAGTGGCAAATTTATTCAATGAAAATTAAATCCACCACCCGAGAAAGTGTAGGGTATGAAGGCATTTTGAATCCACTATATGGGAGAATGCCAATAAATCCCCCCTTTCTCCCGCCCCACCAACACCCATTCCTTCCCCATCAGCATAAGGAAAGCAGACAGTGCAAGGGGCTGAAAAGTTGAGGTCAAGGCCATGACGCTCTGCAACAGAAGTGTCAGGCAGTAAAAAGTGACCCTTGGGGGACAAGTCCAGCTTGACCACACATCCTGCACCAGGACCCTGTGATGGGACACTAAGCCACTCACTCGCGTGTTCCTAGGTGTTCTCCACAATACCAGCACGTGCTAACAGTTCAAGAAGTGCTTGGAGAAAGCAGAAAGGTACACCTGAACAAATTGCGGCTCTCCTCCTCATATTTATCTATCGATTTAGGGAAGCGCAAAAAGGCAAAGCAGCAAAAGTGGACAGCCCACTTGTGATTTATTAAGATGGCTGGATGAATAAACACTCGGGAGCTGCGCGGGTCAATTTCAGAGAGAAATTAAAGAGGGATATTTATCAAATGGGATTCTCATTAATCATCGCAACGCCAGATTCGCAGTCCGCTTGTTGGTCACGCTTAAGGTGCTAACAGAAGGCTGGCCTTTATCCCAGAACTTTTTGCATCCATCCATAAGAGGGAAAATTCTTGTTTTTCTGTAAGAAACCAAAGCCCCAGCACCTTTAGTGCTACACAAAGGCAAGACTGTCTGCTAGATAATAACACACTAAAGTCTGTGTGTCCCGTCGCTTGGGGCAATCTGATTGGACAGTTTGGTCTGCTGTGATTGGTCAGTTTGGCATTGGCCTAGGAGGCACAATGAGAGTCAACTTCAAAGTGTCACGTCTCCCCTGGCCGGGGCACGCAGCTGTATTGTTGAATTTTATGCCTTTTATTTGTATTCATGTTTATTTTAATTGATATGTACTTCATTTTTTTTGTGCTTATTTGTAAAGGAGAATGGCCTATGTGTCTTGTGGGTGGTTCCCCAGGGGGTGGGGCCACCTGCCAATCGCCACCAGGAACGGCCCTCATTGGGTCACATGTTTTAGTCCTGCACCAAATTAACATCATTCTGGACCAACATTTTTAAGTGCCTTTCAGACAGCCTTGGTGTCCCAATCCCTCCTAACCCATTAACAGGTGTGTCTGGTGGGCTCACAGAGGGGCTTAAAGTGGAGAAGGACAAACAAACTGTGATTGCATTCATTACACTTTTGGCACACAGACTTATTTTGCTAAACTGGAAGAACCCAAACTCTCCTCTTTTACGTAAGTCCGTGGTAAACCGATTTGTTATACTATTTGAAATTGGAAAAAATCAAATACTCAGTTAGAGGATCTGTACAGAACTTTTTCAAAACCTGGCAGGATCCGATCAATAATATTTTAGAATAAGCTCTTAAAGCACAGAGGAAGTAACTCTCTTCCAGTTTGTTTTTCTTCTCCATTTATCTTTATCCGACCTATCAAACTCATCAATGTATGTATTTTTACAAGCTTTAAGCTTTACTCCGTTGGCCATGATGTCTTTCTCAGGGGTGGGGGGTGATTTGTTTTCTATCCTATTTTTTGTAAAAATTGATCTATTTGTATGGAATGATTACAATAAAATCAATAAAATTAAAAAAAATATATATATATATCACTAAAACTCTGCTGACTTTGTCAAGGCAATTTTGAGATTTTTGGGGTACTTAGTTTTTCCATTCATTTTTTTTTTAAATTATTGATATACCCGCTATTGCCCAAAGTACTAGGACACCTGCCATTACACACACATGAACTTTAATGCAATCCCATTCTTAATCCATAGGCTATAATGTGGAGTCCACCCACCCTTTGCAGTTCTAACAGCTTCAGCTCTTCTCTGAGGGCTTTTCCACAAGGTGTAGGAGTGTGTTTATAGGAGAGCATTGGGTGAGGTCAGGCACTAATGGTGGATGAGAAGGCCTGGCTCGCTCACAGTCTCCGCTCGAATTCATCCCAAAGGTGTTCTGTCGGGTTGAGGTCAGGGCTCTGTGCAGCCCCACCAAACTCGCTCCTCCATTTCTTTATAGAACTTGCTTTGTGCCCTGATGTGAGTGCCCAGTCATGTTGCCAACCCCAAACTGTCTGCACAAAGTTGGGAGCATGAAATTGTCCAAAATGGCTTTGTATGCTGAAGCACTAAGGGTTCCTTTCACTGGAACTAAGGGGTCAAGTCCAATCCCACACCATAAACATCCACCAAACTTTCCACTTGGCACAGTGCAATCAGGCGAGTCCCGTTCTCCTGGCTAGACTCGCCCACTCCAGAGGACACGTCTCCAGTGCTCGGTGGGCTTTACACCACTGTATCTGACGCTTGGTGATGTCAGGCTTGGCTGCAGCTACTCGGCCATGAAGATCCATCCATTCCATGAAGCTCTCTCTCTACGCTGCACTGTTCTTGAGCTTTTGGAGGTCTGTAGCTATCGACTCTGCAGAAAGTTGGCGACTTCTGCCCAACTTAGCATGGGATGTCCCCGTTCTGTGATTTGACGTGGCCTACCACTTGGTGGCTGAGTTGCTGTTGTCCCCAATTGCTTCCAGTTGACCGTGGAATATTCAGTAGTGAGGACATCTCACGAATGGCACAGGTGGCATCCCATCGCAGTGCCACACTTGGGTTCACTGAGTTTATCCTGAAAGCGATCCATTCTGTCACAAATGCTTGTAGAAGCCATCTGCATGCCAAGGGGCTCGAGTTGATACACCTGTGACCCTGAAAGTATCAAAATGTCCTTCCTTACTAGATACCTGCTGCCGTAAAAATGCCATCCTGCCAAATTTCAGCTTTTTGGCACAAAGGGAAAGAGTGAATGAGTGAGTGAGTGAGTCAGTTGGTTAACTTTGCATTATATTGTGACGTGTGAGTTCCTGTGTTGCACTCCAAAACAGTTTTGGGTCTCGGTACTTTAGGGAAACCAGCTTTCTTCACCCTGAAACAGAAACAGCGCGGTTAGTTATTGTAGCGGGATCTCCCACCCTCCTATACACAGATGCAGCAATCAGGCAGAGTCGTGGCCAAGTTATCCTGTTCCCTGCATTTATTACGTTCCATGCATCACCCATTGACTATAGGCGCCCATAGCACGATCACGATTGGCTCGAATTTGCTTCTGTGAGCCTGCGGTCGCCCCAGCAATGGATAAGCAGTCTTCCATAGACGTGGCAATCGCACTTTGGGATGCTCTTCAGTGTGTCGTCATGTTGGGGGAGTCTCTAAAGAGTTTAGAAACCTCACAATATATACCGTATATAGATTTATCCCTCTTATGGGGTAATTGAGGGGTAAGTTATAATTCCTAGGCTTCCTGTGTCATGCATGCACGTTGGAGGATCTCCTCACGGGCTCAATCGAAGTATGCGATAACCCACCCAGACGACAAGGCGGGGGGCGCTGTCACTAACTTTCTCTTCTCCTCCTCTCCCCACAGCACTGAGAAAACCCACCCAGTGAGGGCACTTAGCCCCGCCCATTCCAGTTTGTGCACCATAAGAAGCCCGGTTGCCCGAAATGGAGGCATCATTCCCAAAGAGCTTCTTGTTTCTGGTTTGGTTTTATTTTGCTCTGCCACCTGAAGGGGCGTTTGATGGTTTTGACTAACATTATGGCGGACTGGTGGATCCGAGGCTATGGATCTGCACTGGTATCGGAAAGGATGTCGGTTTAAATCCTGTTTACTTGCCAAAAGGATCCTATGCTGTTGGGCCCTTGAGTAAATCCCTTAACCTGAACATTGCCCAGGGGTGATGTGCAATGGCTGACCCTGCACTCCACCCTCTAAAGGTCACACAAAAAGACAAATTCCCCTTGGGTATACCAAAAAAAAGTAAATGGGACGTCCCGGTTGGTGTCCCAAAGTTGCCTCTGTTGCTCTGTCATTCCCACACCTGAATATGCAACTGGGGTGAGTTTTAGAGTCAACGACAATTTAACCAGAATGCTTTTGGGGATGTGGGAGGAAACTGTGGCTACTCCACCTCAGTGGTGAGTTTCATGTTGCAGACGTTTTCGAATTTATACCTAATCAGGTTACACATGAGCGCCATCCCTTCGGATGTTCGTAACCCAGTCTTACATCTAATTTGATCTTTACAATGTTCAAGAAATTTGAAGAATGTGCACATTTGACCAAGGCAGTGACAAACCGACGGTCTGAATTCAAGTCCTTGGAGCTATAAAGACAAGGCCCCCCACTAAACCGCAAAGATGACCCCACTGCAGCAGAGGGACTTGGCATGAGGCTGATGAAGAATTGAAGGAGATTTACATCTGAATAGGATCTGCTCCCTGGATTATACAAATTCGGAAGTGGATTGTTAGAATGATAAGAACCAGATGGTCTGCTCATTGTCTGGAAGGAACAAAATGTCAGGAGGAACGACTCAGTAGCATTTTGCATTTTTCCTGCATACTTAGCAATCCAAATGACACCACGTCCCAGTCATCCACATTTTTGAGTCCCGTCGTCCTGTGTAATTAGGCTCCCATCCCACTAATTACAGCTGTCGAAAGCTATTTCAGTAAGGGACGTTTGCATTACAAGAATGCCACTGTGGCCATAGAAAGTGTCTCTATTTTCTTCATCATTTACTGCCTGCCAATGTGCCCCAAACATATTTTTATATAAAAGCCTTTGATATTTGTACGGAGAGGGTAATTTGTCCCTGTCAGTGGCTGCCTCTCCCTGGAAGAGAATAAAAGGTGGCTCACAAATCATAGGCTGCTTTGTCCGAAATGGCCAAAAACACGCTTTCCCATCCCAAAGTTTACAAGCTACTAGAAATAACTCCGTGAAAAAACAACAGAAACTCGACTGGAGCTGCCAGCATGTCACACACTAAGGGACCTTCCTTTAGCCAGACTCCGATATTTCAATATCATGTGCTGAAAATCAAAGGGCCTTCTTCTTACTATTGCTCTCCTTCTTCCTATTCTTTTACCATTTCTTCCCCTTTGTCTTCTCCTGTACTTTTACTATTTCTTCCTCCTCTTCTTCTTCCTGTACTTTTACTATTTCTTCTTCTTCCTCTTCTTCTTCCTATTCTTTTAGTATTTCTTCCTCCTCTTCTTCTTCCTATTCTATTACTATTTCTTCTTCTTCGTTCTTCTTCCTCCTCTTTTTATTCCTATTCTTTTACTATTTCTTCTTCTTCCTCTTCTTTTCCCACTTCTGTGTGACATTGATGTGTCTGATGAACTGTCTCCATTCTTCTCTGTTCTGCATCTCCTCCTCAGATCTCAGATCCTGCCTTGTCCTTCAGATCTTCTTTTACTTTACCCATCCACCTCCACGTTGGCCTTCCTCGCTTTCTATTCCCCTTTCCTGTCACTCTTTTGCCCACATCTGCATGGTCCCTCCTCATCACATGCCCATACCACTTCAGTCTGCTTTCCTGTACTTTCTTACATGTCTCTCCCAGTTTTGCTGTTCCTCTGATGGTCTTATTCTGCTAACTCCACACATTGTTCTCCCCATTCTCATTTCTGTCACAGTCACGCAGTGCTCCTGATCATTTCTCCCCAGTGTTCCCTCCTCGTTGCACTTGGTGGGTCAGCTCTGCTTATAATTCCCCTCCTGAGGCCTCCACTGATCTTTGATATTTAAACTTCTCCCCTCTCCCTGCAGGGCGTAACAATCAACTGTCACCAAGTTGAGCTACTAACACTGGTAGAACATCTGCAGCATCTTATTGCAGATGTTGAAGGACGCCAGCCTTCTAATGAAGTATAGTCAGCTCTGACCTTTCTTACAGAGCATCAGTATTGGCAGTCCAGTCCAATTTGTCATCCAGCTGCACTCCCAGATATTTATAGGTCTGCACCCTCTGCACACAGTCACCTCTGATGATCACAGGGTCCATGAGGGGCCTGGGCCTCCTAAAATCCACCACCAGCTCCTTGGTCTTGCAGGTGTTAAGATGTAAGTGGTTTGAGTCGCACCATTTAACAAAGTCTTTGATTAGCTTCCTGTACTCCTCCTCCTGCCCACTCCTGATGCAGCCCACAATAGCAGTGTCATCAGCGAACTTTTGCATGTGGCAGGACTCTGAGTCATATTGGAAGTCTGATGTATATAGATGAACAGGACCGGAGAAAGTACAGTCCCTGGGCGCCCTGTATTGCTGACACAATGTCAGACCTGCAGTTCCCAAGACGCACATATTGAGGTCTGTCTGTAAGATAGTCCACAATCCATGCCACCAGGTGTGAGTCTACTCCCATCTCAGTCAGCTTGTCTCTAAGGAGCAGAGGTTGGATGGTGTTGAAGGCGCTAGAGAAGTCCAAAACATAATTCTTACAGCACCACTGCCTCTGTCCAGGTGGGAGAGGGATCGTGTAGCATATAGATGATGGCATCCTCCGCTCCCACCTTCTCCTGGTATGCGAACTGCAGAGGGTCGAGGGCGTGGCGGACCTGTGGCCTCAGGTGGTGAAGCAGCAGCGCTCCATGGTCTTCATCAGATGTGACGTCAGAGCAACAGGCCGGAAGTCATTCAGCTCACTAGGACGTGATACCTTTGGGACAGGGGTGATACAAGATGTTTTCCAAAGCCTTGGGACTCTCCCTGTTCCAGGCTCAGGTTGAAGATGCCTGTAGAGGACTCCCCAGTTCCAACGCACAGGCCTTCAGCAGTCGTGGCGATACACCATCTGGACCCGCTGCTTTGCTGGCACAAAGTCTTTTCAGCTCTCTGCTCACCTGGGCTGCTGTAATTGTGGGTGGGGATGTCTCACCTATGCTGGTATCAGCAGAAGGATGGTTGGAGGATGCAGTACTCGAGGTGAGAGTGGGTTACTGTGATCAAACCTATTAAAGAAGTTGTTCATTTGGTTTGCTCTCTCCACGTCTGTCTCGATGGTGGCCCCGCTTCGAGCTGCAGCCAGTGATAATCTTCATCCCATCCCACACTTCCTTCATGCTGTTGTTCTGCAACTTCTGCTCCAGCTTTCTCCTGTACTGCTCTTCGCGCCCTGAGCTGGACTCGGAGTTCCTTCTGCACGCGCTTGAGCTCATGCTGATCACCACCTTTAAAAGCCCTTTTCTTCTGGTTCAAAAGGCCCTTGATGTCACTTGTAATCCATGGCTTGTTGTTAGCATAGCAGCATACTGTTCTTACTGGAACTACAATGTCCATACAGAAGTTGATGTAATCAGTTGTGCATTCAACAGCCTCTTCAATGTTCTCACTATGTGACCCAGCAATATATCCCAGTCTGTAGTTCCAAAGCAGTCTCTCAGAGCCTGCTCTGCCTCAGGGGACCACTTCCTGAATGAGCGTGTGGTTGTAGGTAGGCCTCACTCTTGGTTTGTATTGAGGCTGAAGCAGAACCAGGTTATGATCTGCTTTCCCAAGCGCAGGCAGTGGGGTGGCGCTGTATGCGTCTTTAACGTTTGCATACAGTAGGTCGATAGTCCTGTTTCCCCGAGTGTTACAATCCACATACTGGGAGAAGGCAGGTAATGTTTTGTCCAGCGTTACATGGTTAAAGTCTCCAGCGATTAGCACAAGTGCCTCAGGGTGCTGCGTTTGTAACTTAGCAACTGCGGAATGGATGATGTCACTCGCCATCTCGCGTTCGCTTGAGGGGGGATGTAAACAATAACAGCAATCACGTGTCCAAACTCTCTGGGCAAGTAATAGGGGCGCAGACTTACGGCCAACAGTTCGATGTCCCTGCAGCAAGTGGAGATTTTAACGTTTACATGTCCTGAGTTGCACCACTTTGTATTGACATAGAGAGCGAGTCCTCCTCCTTTCTTCTTCCACAGGTACTTGCGTCTCTGTCCGCTCTAACTGTGCTAAACCGGGTAGCTCCACGTTAGCATCTGGGATGGTGGCGTTAGCCACGTTTCACTAAAACACAGCAAGCTGCATTCTCTGTAGGTTCTGACATTTTTCACCAGCACAGCCAGTTCGTCGATCTTATTTGGTAGTGAGTTCACATTTCCCAGGATCACAGAAGGCACCGACGGTTTATAACGCCATTTTCTCTCAAGTTGTCTCGATTTAATCTTATCTTTTATCTTTGCGCCGGCTCGGCTGCCCGATATCGTCTTCTTACCTCGTCAGGTAAATAAGGAACCACACCGGCATAAGCATTTCTTCTCAGTGCTTTAAGCTGACTACTTGAATAGGCGATTCTCGGAGTGTAAAATCCATGTCAAATAGTAAAATAGTAAAAGTGTCCAGGGAGCAATTCCACATAAAAGAAAGTGGTAGAAGTGATCAGTGAAATAGAAAAATAGAGATAAAAAGGTAAAAAGATAAAGTCATATACGGAGCTGCTGGAAAGGCTGCCACTCAGATGCGGCGCCGGAAATACTGATAATAATAATTATCTATCTATTATATAGTGCCTTTCACTCTATCTATCTATCTATCTATCTATCTATCTATCTATCTATCTATCTATCTATCTATCTATCTATCTATCTATCTATCTATCTATCTATCTATCATATAGTGCCTTTTCTATCTATCTATCTATTATATAGTGCCTTTTATCTATCTATCTATTATCACACACGAGCGAGTAGGAGGCAGCTAAAGGGCCTGAGTAATTGTAATAAAATATCCGACCAGGTGGTGGAGTGCGCCGCTGACTTCAGTTCCCTACAAACCTTTCCTGGGAAATCCTGCAAGGTTCCAGTGCCTCAGAAGACATCACTTTCAGTGCCAGCCCCATTGCCGACATCACTTCTGATTCTGTCCCTTTTGATGACATCACTTCCTGTATGGACCTTTAAAGCCTCCATCTTTGTCTCTTTGTGATCAGTTCTGTTCTACGCACATCGTGCTACTTAATTCAATCTTTTGCAGCCGGGAAAAACAATCTATGGCTGCCCCAAATCTTTATGATGTCTTGGACTCTTAATTCTCACAGTGGCGTAGTCGGCAGGATGAAGTCCCAGAAGAAACCAGGTCACAAACTAATAACAAACCAGGTAGGAAAGTACCAGGGCCAAGTTTCTGGCGGGGGAGTGATTTTTTTCATAAACTTTGACAACCTTTCAGTGAACAGATTTTTACTTTGTCATTATGGGTTATTGAGGTTAGATTGACGGTGGAAAAATTAAATATCCATCGATCCATTCCGCTGAGTCCAAACAGAGGGGTCTGCTGGAGCCAATCCCAGGGCAGGAACCAATCCCAGGCAGGGTGCCAACCCACCGCAGGACACACACAAACGCCAATTTAGAATCACCAATCCACCTAACCTGCATGTCTTTGGATTGTGGGGGGAAACCCACACGGATACGGGGAGAACATGCAAACTCCACGCAGGGAGGACCTGGGAAGCGAACCCGGGTCTCCTAACTGCGAGGCAGCAGTGTTACCACTGCGCCACCATGCCGGCCATTAAATATCCATTTAAAATGAAATCTACAACACGATAAAGTGTGCAGAAAGTGAAGGGGTTTCATACTGTCTGAATCCTCAGTATCCAAGCCTTTTCACTTCTCCTTATGTCCTTCCTAACTTGTCTCCCCTTTCATCCTCTCCATCTTTGTTCTCCTGTCCCGCTCTATGGATCTTCATCTTCTGTTTTTTTTTACAGTCAGGTCCACACCTGATGAGGTCCATAGGTTCATTCCAAATCGCCTTTATATTCCTTGTTTGAGACAAACTCTGATTGCTGGCAGGCGTCTCAGTCTCGCGGTCTTGCGATTTCAAACTGGCTGGAGTTGCCGGAGGGTCATTTCTACGAGAGTCAGTCAGGCAGTAAATAAGTAATTAAATACTTCTGCTCAGCACTCTGCGAGGCGAGGCCGAGGGCCAAGGGGCACTTCTAATCTGTTTTGGCCTCGATTGGCTGTAAGCTGGTCCATTGTTATCCCGTCTATTTCTGGCAGGACACTAATCCATTCCATATGTTTAGAGAGTCCTTGAAATCAATTTTTAAAATGCCGTTTAGTCACTCATATAAAACAAAAGGAAACGCCAGCGTGTGCTCTGGTAGAGTTGATCGGACGTCTTCCATGCCGTGGTGCAACTAAAGCATCGTACTGTAAGGTGTTGAAGTGGTTGCTGTCAGCTCTTCACTTTCATCTGCCTGCCATTCATTTTATGGTCAGAATAAGAGGGAACAACACAGCATAAAATTTAAAATAACAGCCAAACACGTAAAAAAGTCTAACATTGATGTTGTTCATTCAATGTAAATTTTCTCTTTCAAGCAACTTAAGATTAATCATTTAGTGTTGTAGCTTGAAATATTTGGTTTCAGATCTCAATCAAAGTAAAAAAAAATGTTTGTACCAAAGTAAGTTATGGTGGAAGGAATCAACGTAACATCAGTAAATGTAAAGTGTTACGCATAGGAAGTAAAAATGTGAGGTTTGAATACACAATGGGCGGTCGGAAAATCGAGAGTCCACCTTATGAGAAGGATTTAGCAGTCATAGTGGACTCTAAGCTATCGACTTCCAGACAGCGTTCAGAAACCATTAAGAAGGAATGTCTGGTTATATAGCGCCTTGACGTGTGCAGTACAAGTCACAGGAGGTTCTGCTCAAGCTTTATAACACAATGGTGAGGCCTCATCTGGAGTCCTGGGTGCAGTTTTGGTCTTCAGGCTACAAAAAGGACATAACTGCACAAGAGAAGGTCCACAGAAGAGCGACGAGGCTGATTGAGGGCTACAGGGGATGAGTTATGAGGAAAGATTAAAAGAGCTGAGCCTTTACTGGAGATGAAGAGGAGACCTGAATGAAGTGTTTAAAATGATGAAGTGAATTAGTCCAGTGGATGGAGATGGTGACTTTTAAACGAGTTCATCAAGAACACGGGGACACAGTTAGAAACTTGTGAAGGGGAAATGTCTCACAAACATTAAGAAGTTTTTCTTTACACAAAGAACGATAGACTCTTGGAATAAGTGACCAAGTAGTGTGGTAGACAGTAAGACGTTAGGGACTTTCAAAACTCGACTTGATGTTTACTTGGAAGAAATAAGTGGAGAGGACTGGCGAGCTTTGTTGGGCTGAATGGCCTGTTCTCATCTCGAGTGCTCTAATGTTCTAATAAAAATCCTATTTCAGTTAACCTAATATTTTCAGTTGTTCGTGTGCTGTGTTTGAGGGCCGTTTGTATATTTTCCAGTGTGCTGGCTTTCCAACTGCCAATAAAGAAGAACCCTTTCCCGAGTGGAGCAGACGTGGCTATCCAGGTCTGGTCATTTTCAGCAGCAGACTTTTATAACGGAGGATTTCTGGTAAGTAACCCTGCTTCTCAACTGCTAAGTTTAAGTATAAGAACTCATAATAAAATAAACTTTCAAGAAAGCTGTAGAATTTTTAATAATTTTTTGCTGTATATTTAAGATTTACACTGCAAAATGCTTGTGTATTTGTATTAGATTTTTAAATAAATGTAAAAAGTACAGCATTGGAATGTGTTTTGTTCATAATATTTCTAACAGCATAAAAACAGGTTACGACCAATAAACAATTTTAAATTGGAACAACTTAAAAAATAGAATTACTTCAGCATAAAACAAGTGAATTACACCCAATCACTCTAAATGATTTGCCTCAACTTAAAAATTGTGGGTTCAATAAGCTAAAATGAATGCTATTGGTTCAGATTGAAAATATTAAGTGTGAATCATCCATCCATCCATTATCAAACCACTATATCCATCTACAGGGTCACGGGGGTCTGCTGGAGCCAATACCAGCCAACACAGGGCGCAAGGCAGGAAACAAACCCCGGGCAGAGCGCCAGCCCACCGCAGAGTGTGAATCATTACCTTAATTATTTTAAGTTGAAAGGATGTTATAGTTTTTTCAGTGTATGTAGCCCCTTCAGAAAGTCTTCAGACCCCCTCGCTCTTTACACTGTTAGCCGTGTGCTAAAATCAGCAACAACAACAACAACAACATTTATTTCTAGAGCACATTTTCATACATTGAGCTCAACATGCTTTACAAGATGAAGAAAGAAAAAATATAAAAATAAAGTTAGGCAATACTAAATAACAAACTAAATTTCCCCTTGGGATTAATAAAGTATCTATCTATCTATCTATCTATCTATCTATCTATCTATCTATCTATCTATCTATCTATCTATCTATCTATCTATCTAAAGTAAGGGTCCGATGACCAGGAGGACTAAAAAAAACAAAATCTGCAGGGGTTCCAAGGCCTCCACCATATTAGCCTGGTGAATTTCTATCAGTAAACTCGTATTGCAGATTTGAGGTGCATAACAACAACAATTTATTTCTAGAGTACGTTTTCATACAAATAATGTAGCTCAAAGTGCTTTACATTAAGAAGAAAGAGAAATAAAGACAAAGTAAGAATTAAAATAAGACAACACTAATCAACATAGAATAAGAGTAAGGCCCGATGATCAGGGAAAAAACAAAAAAAAAACTCCAGACGACTGGAGAAAAAAAATAAAATCTGCAGGGGTTCAGAGGTCATGAGACCACCCGGCCCCCTCTGGGCATTCTACCTAATATTAGTGATCAGTCCTCATTGTATTCAGGGTTCACATGGAAGGACTTGATGATGACGGTCATGTGGACTTCTGGCCTTTAATCCATCAACGTAGGGACATCACGGTGCTTTGGTCAGGTGGTGGTGGCGCAGATCACCACCCCAGGAAACCGGAAAAAGAACAGAAGAGAGAGTAGGGGTCATGATAATTAATTGAATATACAGAGTATCAGGATTAAATTAAAATGAAGTTATGAGAAAGCCATGTTAAAGTAATGTGTTTTTATCAGTTTTTTAAAGAGCTCCACCGTATCAGCCTGGTGAATTCCTATTGGCAGGCTATTCCAGATTTGAGGTGCATAACAGCAGAAGGCCGCCTGCCCGCCTCACCACTTCTTTTAAGTTTAGCTCTTAGAATTCTAAGGAGACACTCATTTGAGGATCTGAGGTTACGATTTGGAATATAAGGTGTCAGACATTTCGATATATACGATGGGGCGAGATTATTTAAGGCTTTATAAACCATAAGCAGAATTGTAAAGTCAATTCTGAATGACACAGGTAACCAGTGTAATGACGCTCAGACTGGTGTGATGTGCTCAGATTTTCTTTTCCTATTTAAGATTCTAGCAGCTCCATTCTGCACTAGTAATCGATTTATGTCTCTTTTGGTTGACCCTGAGAGGAGTGCGTTACAGTAATCTAGTCGACTGAAAACAAACGCGTGAACTAATTTCTCAGCATCTTTCAGTGATATAAGTGGTCTAACTTTACTTATGTTTCTTAAGTGAAAAAATGCGGTCCTAGTGATCTGATTAATATGTGATTTAAAAATTCAGGTCACAGTCAATAGTTACCCCTAAATTCTTTACCTCCGTCTTGACTTTTAATCCTAATGCATCAAGTTTATTTCTAATATCCTCATTATATCCACTATTGCCAATCACTAAAATTTCAGTTTTCTCTTTATTTAGTTTGAGAAAATTACTATTCATCCATTCAGAAACACAAGTAAGACATTGAGTTAGTGAATCAAGAGAGTCGGGGTCATCAGGTGCTATTGGTAAATAACAGCAGAAGGCCGCCTCGCCACTTCTCTTGGATTTCTAAGCAGACCCTCATCTGAAGCTCTAAGGTTACGATTTGGAGTGTAAGGTTGGCAGGCATTCAGAGATACAGGATGGAGCAGATCTCACTGGTCAACAAGCGTTTTGCTACTGGGAGTCTTTCACCTTTACTTTAACAAATTTCACTTGCTGACTCCAAATCTGAAAAGCATTTTTCATCCTGCAGCACATCTCATTTTTTTAGTTATGACGTTCCAGGTCTTGGACATCTAGGGTGACTGGACAGTAAAGGCGATGCGTTTCAGCATTTAAGAAATAAGTTTGGTCTCGAGAAAAGTGAAGCCAAAATGAAGGAAGGTGTTTTTGTTGGCCCTGAAATCCGTGAGCAGATGCTTGACGAGGAGTTCAAAAGGAAACTGAAGCCCACTGAATCAGCACCCTCGTTCGTGCAGGTTGTCCAGAATGTTCTTGACTGTCACAGAGCAGAGAATTACGCTGAGCTTGTGGAGAACCTGCTGAAAGTATATCAGCTTACGGGAGACAGAAGACGTATTTTTTACATTCTCATCTCGAGTTTTTTCCACCAAATCTAAGCGATGTCTGAGATGAGCATGGGGAAAGATTTCATCAAGTTATAAAGGTGATGGAAAACCGATATCGGGGAAAATTCACTCCGAGCATGATGGGTGACTACTGCTGGTTCTGGCAAAGAGAGACGGACGTGCAGTACAAGCACAAAAGCGAGGGCCTCAACATTGTTGGGCACGTTGACCTCACTTTTATATTGAGGTAAATTGACATAAATATACTTTAACGTGTCTCTGGTATCGTCTTCTGGTTTGTTTTCAGAATAAACACATCAAAACAATGTTGGTAGGACAGTCCAAACTCCAGATATCGTGTTGATATGCAGTACAGGCCAAACGTTTGGACACACGTCCTCATGCAATGTGTTTTCTTTATTTTCATGACCATTTACATTGGTAGATTCTCACTGAAGGCATCAAAACTACACTGTGTGCAGAATTATTAGGCAAGTTGTATTTTTGAGGATTCATTTTAATATGGAACAAACACAGTGCTATCAGTCAATCCAAAATTGTAATAAACCTGAAACCTGAATGTTTCACAACGGAAATGTGAGTGTGAACATCATCAGGGGAATACATATGTGCGCACAATTATTAGGCAACTATTAGTGTGCAGATTTATTATGCAACTAAAGGAAAAATGAAAATTTTCCCATCTCACTTGTTTCTTTTCATCTGTTATAGTGAGAATAATAAACAAACACCTCAAAATTTACAAATAAACATCTCTGACATTTCAAAAAAATCAATCAATCAATCAATGACCAATATAGCCACCCTTCTTTCCAATAACAGTCCTAAGCCTTTCCATTCATGGAGTCTGTCAGTTTCTTGATCTGTTGACGATCAGCTTTTTGTGGAGCAGTGACTACAGCCTCCCAGACACTCTTCAGAGAGGTTTATTGTTTTTCTCCCCCGTAAATCTAGCGTTTAAGAAGTGCCCACAAGTTCTCGATAGGGTTTAGGTCAGATGAGGAAGGGGGGCCATGTCATTATTCCTTCATCTTTAAGGCCTTTACTGGCTGGCCACGCAGTGGAGAACTTCGATGCAAGTGATGGAGCATTGGCCTGCATAAAAATCATGGTCTTCTTCCTGTATCACTGTTTGAAGAAAGTGTCTTCGAAAAACTGGCAGTAGGTTTGGGAGTTGATTTTGAGTTCATCTTCAATGCAAAAAGGTCCAACTAGCTCATCTTTAAAATTACCAGCTCATACCAGTACCCCACCTCCACGTTGGAGTGGAGCTCTGTGCCCATTACTGATCCACAGGTCCATCCATCTGGTCCATCAAGAGTCACTCTCATCTCCTCGGTCCATAAAACCTTTGAAAAAAATCTGTCTTCAGATATTTCTTGGCCCAGTTTTGACGTTTCAACTTATGTTTCTTGTTCAGTGGTGGTTGGGTTTCAGCCCTCCTTACCTTGGCCATGTCTTTGAGCACTGAACACCTTGTACTTCTGGGCACTCCAGGTAGGTTGCAGCTCTGGAATATGAAAGTACTGGAGGATAATGGGTTCCTGGTAGCTTCACGTTTGATTCTTCTCAAATCTTTGGCAGCTAATTTGCGTCTTTTGTTCTCAACACGTTTCTTGCGACCCTGTTGACTATTTGCAACAAAATGTTTGATGGTTCTGTGATCACACACCAATATCTTAGCAATTCCAAAAGTGCTGCATCCCTCTGAAAGACTTTTTACAATTTTTGACTTTTCAGAGTCAGTTAAATCTCTTTTTTGGCCTGTTTTGCCTGAGGAAAACTAGCTGCCTAATAATTCTGCACACCTTGATATAGGGTGTTGATCTCCTTAGGCCACACCCTCCCTCATTACACAAATACACATCACCTGACGTGCTTAAATCCAATAAGCATTCAAGTTAATACAGCTTGGAGTTGGAATATAGGCATTAAAAATGATGATATGGTCAAAATACTCACTTGCCTAATAATTCTGCACACAGTGTATGAATGAACACACGTGGAGTTACGTACTTAACAAAAAAAGGTGACATAACTGAAAACATGTTTTATATTCTAGTTTCTTCAACATAGCCACCCTTTGCTCTGATTACTGCTTTGCACACTCTTGTCATTCTCTCGATGAGCTTCAACAGGTAGTCACCTGAAATGGTTTTCACTTCACAGGTGCGCCTTATCAGGTTATTTAGTGGAATTTCTTGCTTTATCAATGGGGTTGTGTTGTGCAGAAGTCAGGTTAGTTGGACGATCATTTATCTTTCAACAGGACACCTCCAGGCCATGTAAGGGCTATTTGACCAAGAAGGAGAGTGGAATGGAGTGCTGGAAATGGTCATGAAAATCAAGAAAACGCATTGAATGAGGAGGTGAGTCCAAACTTTTGGCCTGTACTGTATGATATTGATATTTAAAAGGGTCAAAACGTCAATGATGTGGATTTCAAAAACCTGACATGCTAGCTTAACTCCGATTTCATACATGAAACGAGTGTAAAAAAACTTAATAAAGAGAAGCTCTGTAGTTCCCAGAAGCAAACAAAAATTATTTTTTGAAAACGAGTGTGAAGGCTTTGCAAACCAAAGGCAGGATTTTAAAGTCAATTCTAAATGGCACAGGTAACCAGTATGGTGTAAGGGAGCAACACTCCAGAACGATAAAGCGACAACAGGAGATTTGTTTTTGCAGGAATTTCTGTAAATTTATTTAGTATTTAAAAACTGAAATATTCTGTCGGCACAAGCATTCAGACCCTGTACCCAGCACTTTGTTGTGGCAGCCATTCCGGTGTAGTGGGGAGAAACAAAGATGCAGGACAAGATATATTTATTTGTTTATTAAAAGTACTAATATTAAAAGAACAAACATCAATATATTAAAAGTACACATAGAACGAAAAGTGTTATAAATAACGTATACAAAGAAATGAAAACAGTAATCCCTCGCTATATCGCGCTTCGACTTTGGCGGCTTCACTCTATCGCTGATTTTATATGTAAGCATATCTAAATATATTACGCAGATGTTTCGCTTGGACAAGGGGTCTTTTTACTTCCTGGATGTGCTTCCCCAGTGGGTTTGCCCAGTTGATTTCATACAAGGGACACTATTGGCGGATGGCTGAGAAGCTACCCAATCAGAGCACGCAGTTAAGTTCCTGTGTGCTGATTGGCTCAGCGATGGAGCGCTGAATTCAATTCTGCAGCGTTAACCCGGAAGTCTCGTCTCGCTCATTCAGCATCAACGTGTTTCGCTGTGTAAAGAGTTCACTTTTGTGCTCTTTTGCGTTTATCTTTGTGTGTAGTCAAGCCCTTCATTGTGGCTCCTGCTACTGCTTCAGGGGCCGTGCCCAAGCGCCAACGTAAGATGCTAACAATTGCTGAAAAGGTAAAAGTTTTGGATATGCTGAAGGAAGGGAAAAGCTACACCACTGCAGGACACCATTACAGCATCAATGAGTCCACGATTCTTTTTATTTAAAAAGGAGGAAAAGAATATACAATACACAATACAATACGATTTATTTTTTGTATAGCCCAAAATCACACAGGAAGTGCTGCAATGGGCTTTAACAGGCCCTGCCTCTTGACAGCTCTCCAGCCTTGACCCTCTAAGAAGACAAAGAAAAACTCCCAAAAAAAACCCCAGTAGGGAAAAAAAAAATAGAAGAAACGTCAGGAAAGGCAATTCAAAGAGAGACCCCTTTCCAGGTAGGTTGGGCGTGCAGTGGGTGTCAAAAAGAAAAAGGGGGTCAATACAATACAATACAATACAAAGAACAGAACAGAACAAATCCTCAATGCAGTATAAAAATACAAATTTTATAAGTATGGAGTAGAATTTAACAGTGGATGACATCACAATATAAGATCTACGGCCGCAGTGTCCTTTAACCAGGGTGCAAAACGAGTTGTAAGTGGATATCATCGATCAACATTTATTTATATAGCACATATTCATACAAAAAAAAATGTAGCTCAAAGTGCTTTACAAAATGAATAGAAAAATAGAAGACACAATAAAAAATAAACATAATAACATAATATGGCAATAGTCCGGATGGAATCTGCTTTAGGGATTTGGATTGAAGAAGAACAACGGCGGTGCTACACAGTCGCCTGAAGTGGCTCCTTTAGGAGGGCTGTAACGCTCTCCTTTGTTGTGCAGTAAAACTAAACTCATTGTTATCGGACAAGTCATCGTGTCATTGTTGGTGAGTAACCATAATTAATTTTCTACTTACAGTACTTAGTACATGTACGTATGTTTAGTGTCACTGTACACACATTTACTGTATACTACTTTTCTGGCATTGTACGTATTTATTGCTGGTGGCCTGTCTATCGTAATGTCTGTAACATCTGTGATATCGGAGACACTCGATATCTTTAAAATAACATTCAGGTTTTACTGTATATAAACAGTGTATTTATATACATAATTTCAACGAATCTTACCTAATATCTAAGAGAATACAAAGTGCTTATGCTGTATAACTGTGTGGGGAAATGTTTATAAGAGTGTGTGAGAGTTTATAAGGGCTTAAAATATATAAAAATAACTATTTAAACACCTTTCACGGGGGGTTCTGGAACGCAACCCCCGCGATCGAGAAGGGATCACTGTAGTAGAAAAAAAAAATCAAAATATTCCATCTCTATTAACCCCATGTAGCCCCCCACTCAGTTTTCATATAAATATTTTATATTTTCTTATCTCCTCCCCAGTGCCCTCCTCATTTTTGTTCATATTAAATAAAACTAGGGTGGCATGGTGGCGCAGTGGTACCGCTGCTGCCTCGCAGTAAGGTTCACTTCCTGGGTCCTCCCTGTGTGGAGTTTGCATGTTCTCCCCATGTCTCCAGTTTCCTCCCACAGTCCAAAGACATGACGGTTAGGTGCACTGGCGATCCTAAATTGTCCCTAGTGTGTGCTTGGTGTGTACCCTGTGGTTGGCTGGTGCTCTGCCAGGGTATTTGTTCCTATGTTGGCTCCAGCAGACCCCCATGACCCTGTGTTAGGATATATAGCGGGTTGTAAAATGACTGACTGACTGACTAAATAAAACTAAGGCCCAGTCAGATCTGATTCCAAGTGTTGTTCACAGAGTATCACTTGCTACAAATAACTTCCATTCATCCATCGATTATCCAACCCGCTATATCCTAACTACAGGGTCACGGGGGTCTGCTGGAGCCAATCCCAGCCAACACAGGGCGCAAGGCAGGAACAAACCCCAGGCAGGGTGCCAGCCCACCACAGGGTACACACACACACGGGACAATTTAGGATTGTCAAAGCACCTAACATGCATGTCTTTGGACTGCGGGAGGAAACCCACGCAAACACGGGGAGAACATGCAAACTCCACACAGGGAGGACACGGGAAGCGAACCCAGACGGGTTTCCTTACTGCGAGGCAGCAGCGCTACCCACTGCACCACCGTGCCGTCCCCAAATAACTTCCATTTCTACAAGTTTTCAACAGTGGGTTATAAATTGATTTTCAGTTCTCCCTGCTCTATAGCACACAGTACCCCTTTCGTACACCACACATCCTCAAAAAACTTTCAGTTTTGTGCATCAGTTTATAATAAGTAAATTCCAGTTTGATCCTCGAGTGAATGTTCAGCCTAATGTTCTTCTTTCCCACACTGTTTATTTTTTCTGTTTTTTAAAATTGCTAGTTTTGCTTCACCAAGCAAGAAGTTCATCAACTGTGCCCTTTGCCAAACAAGATAGGATGCTTGGGGTTCCAACCAGGCAACAAAATCCCATTTAATCAGAATAAAAATGAAAAAAAAAAATGAAATTGAAGCATTGTAATGTGTAGATTAAATAAATAGGCAGGAGTCGTCTTAGTCGGATGTTAGGTTTCAGGCACAGAAGGCCGGTCTCCATCAAAATGAGTCCCCATCCTCTGTGGCTGCTCTGCTTTTTATATGCTGCAGACAGGAAGGGGCGGGGCTTCTTTTGGTGCGATACTCTCAAGGGGGCGGTTCCTCCAAATCCTGCGGGAAGAAGTAGACAAGTCTGTTAGCTGCAGCGCCCCCTCTTATTCTGGGGTGGTATTACTTATTTCAGGTAAGCCCAAAAGGGGACTTGCGTGACACCATCCTGAACAAGCTTCACACACCTGGATTTGGAGATTTTTCCACCATTCTTCTCTACAAAGCCTCCTCTTAAGCTCCGTCAAGTTGGTGGACGGCTATCTTTGGGTATCTCCGTGAAGTTCAAGTCTGCGCTCTGGCTGTGCTGCTCAAGGACATTCCCTGAGTTGTCCATAAGTCACTCCTGCATTGTCCTTGCTTTGTGTTTAGGTTCATTGTACTTTTGGAAGGTGAACTTCAGTCCTGTCTGAGGTCCAGTTTTTACAAGGATAAATCAAAGTAATGACAATTCGAAAATTACATGGTAGACGTGTGTGGCACTGCCACATAAACGCTATCTGTTCAAATTGTTCAGATGTTCAAACTGTTCTTTATTCAGATTCCAGTTAATCCGAAATGCTGCTGCAAGAATTATTACAAGAACAAGAAAATACGAACACATAACTCCAGTCCTTAAATCCTTACAGTGGCTCCCGGTTAAGTTTAGGGCAGAATTCAAAATCCTCCTTTTAACATATAAAGCCTTAAATGGTCCAGTGTACTTGTCTGAACTTATCATGACTTACAATCCAGAGCGCACATTAAGATATCAAGATGCCGGTCTGCTTATGATTCCAAGGATTAATAAAATAACAGTGGGAGGTCGAGCTTTTAGTTACAGGACCCCTAAACTGTGGAGTGGTCTGCCTGCTACTATAAGAGATGAGCCTTCGGTCTCAGCTTTTAAATCCCGGCTGAAGACTCACGATTTCAGTTTAGCACACCCTGACTAGAGCTGCTTTTTAACTGTGCAGACTGCATCTCTGCTGTTAGTCATTAGCACTAAAACATAAGTAACATGACAGTTATAATTTGATACTAACCCTCACCTCTTCTGTTTCTCTTCTCGGTACTCAAATGTGACACTTGGTGTCACGCCCACCTGCCAATTTGTTCTGCCTGCCTAAGGTAAAGTCATCTCTGATGGAGGATCACAAGAATCATCGGGTAGAGGATTGGCTGGCCCAGCACTGACTCAACTGTGGAATGGCCAATAGGGGGAAGCGGCTTGATGGCCGAGGTCTCCAGGACTCGTATTATGGGATATCATCTACTGTTGAATTCTGCTCCGTACTTGTAATATTTCTATTGCACTATTGTATTGTATTGAGGATGACTTGTCTTCTCTTCTGTGAATTGTATTGTGTCCCTAGGGGTCATGCTGCCAATCCTAATGTCCATTGGAGGATCTGTGTGCTGAGAGTCAGTCTGAATGGTCAGCATTGTGGAGGTGCTGATTTCCTGACCCATCCTGGAACCGGCTAAGAGTAAGGAAAAAGCTTACAATCCAGAGCGCACATTAAGATCTCAGGATGTCGGTCTGCTTCTGATTCCAAGGATTAATAAAATAGCAGTGGGAGGTCGAGCTTTTAGTTTCAGGACCCCTAAATGTTGGAGTGGTCTGCCTGCTACTATAAGAGATGCCCCTTCGGTCTCAGCTTTTAAATCCCGGCTGAAGACTCACGACTTCAGTTTAGCACACCCTGACTAGAGCTGCTGATTAACTTTACAGACTGCATCTCTGTTGTCAGTCATTAGCACTAAAACATAAGTCACATGATAGTTAGAATTTGTTACTAACCCTCACCTGTTCTGTTTCTCCTCTCGGTACTCAAATGTGGCACTTGGTGCCACTGCCCACCTGCCAAGTTGTTCTGCCTGTCTAAGGTAAAGTCATCTCTGATGGAGGATCACAGGAATCATCAGGTAGCTGGCTGGCCCAGCGCTATTTCAGCTGTGGAATGGCCAATAGGGGGAGGCAGGTTGATGGCCGAGGTCTCCAGGACTCTGAACAAATCCAAATCATATTATGGGATATCATCTACTATTGATTTCTGCTCTGTACTTGTAATATTTCTATTGCACTATTCTATTGTATTGAGGATTACTTGTGTTCTCTACTGTGTATTGTGTTGTATTGTATTGACCCCCCCTTCTTTTTGACACCCACTGCACGCCAACCTACCTGGAAAGGGGTCTCTCTTTGAACTGCCTTTCCCAAGGTTTCCTCCTTTTTTTTCCCTACAAGGGTTTTTTTTTCTTCTTAAGGAGTCAAGGCTGGGGTGCCATCAAATGACAGGGCCTGTTAAAGCCCATTGTGGCACTACTTGTGTGATTTTGGGCTCTACAAAAAATAAAGGGCATTGTATTGTATTGTAAGAGGCAGTTCCTCCAAGTCATGCGGGAAGAAGGAGACGAGTCTGTTAGCGGCAGCGCCCCCACTCATTCTGGGGTGGTATTACTTATTTCAGGTGAGCCTGGAAGGGGACATGTGTGACACCAACCTGAAAAAGTTTCACACACTTAGATCTGGAGATTTTTCCACTATTCTTCTCTACAGGGTCTCCTCTTAAGCTCCGCCAGGTCAAATGGAGACCATCGGTGGTCTTCAGGTCTCTCCAGAGATGGCCCATGAAGTCTGGGCTGTGGCCGTGCTGCTCAAGGACTTTCCCTGAGTTGTCCCTGTGTCACTCCTTTGTTGTCCTTGCTTTCTGTTTAGGGTCATTGTCCTGTCTGGCAAAATTTGAAAATTGGCACTGCCACATAACCGTTTATGTTGGAGTGAAAAATGCAATGCATATGTCTCTGTTATATGCCATTTGGTATAGAATTTGTAAAAGCAATGCTTTTGTCCTCATTGTAAGCCCTGTTGTTGCCCAAACACCCTTAATGTGGTGGTGGGGAGGGAAAAAAATCAGACACATTGGGCAGGCAGTCATAAAGAGGACCTTTGTGAGGCCTGGTCTGTTGCTGTAGTTTCCAGGGGTTGTCATGGAGAAAGGATGCCAGGATAGGGTTAAAAAAGGGCACGAATGACAAGAAGAAAAAAGAACAAAACAAAGGATTTGAACAAAAACAGCAAATGTTGACAATCCACAGGCAGAGGGAGGACTGGCTCACCCGCTTAGGGAGGTGGGCACCTAAAAGACTTAGCTGGCCGACGCACTCCGACAGTCAGGAGAAATTAACGTGGGTGAGGTAAGAGCGATCCTCGCTTATCTGGGGTAGCGTGTTTGGAGACTCTTGGGGGGTAAAGAGAACAAGGACAATGGACTAATAATATACTGGGGGTCTGAAAACTGCCCGGACTTTGGGAGGGGGGGTTTGCCTGTGTCGAAGGGTCTTCTTTCTTTCAAGTTATTCGCATTCTGTATTTGTTGGCGTTTGGGGGAGGCACGGAGGTCCTTTCACGAATGTGGCTGCTGCCATTTATGTTTGTGTCGTTTCTGTGTAGCCCGTCCATCTCAACTCTCCCATCTCCCCTCAAGATACTGAAACTCCTCCACTTGAGGCATCACCTCATCCCCAAAATGGAGGGACACCCTCACCCTTTTCCAGCTGAGGTGCTGAGCGGAGCTCGACTAAACCTGCCATTGAGTGCGTTTCCATCATAATATTTACAAAACTTCTCATAGGTGTTGATAATCTTAACAGCCTTAGCTAACCCGATTGTCCTCCGGTTTCAATTGCAAAGTGAACGCTCATCCGACAAGAGGCCTCCGTGTTTGACTTTGGGCTAAAGTTACAGAAATCGATAAGAAAAAAAATCACTTTATTTAAACACACCCAATCGACTTGTTGGTTTTCTAGGTGGCTTTGGTGGTTGCCAGCAAATCCATTGTGAGACCTGAAATGAAAATCCCTGCTGGGAACCTCAGGTAGCCGAGCCAAATACTTCTGGACAGTAAAACATGGAAGAGAAATCCATTAACTGCGTGGTGACCTTTTTGAATAAAGGGAAAGTATTTGAATTGAACCAAATGGCATATAGCAGACATATGGATTGTATTTTTCACTCCAACAGATGGTGCATCATAAACATTTGTAGTAGTAAAATGCATTGCATTTGTTATAACATTAGATTTTACATTACAAACATTACCATTGTTTTTACAAATCCCATACCAAATGGCATCTAAAAGAGACATATAAATGACATTGTTTCATTCCAACAGATGGTGCATCACAAACATTTGTAGTAATAAAATGCATTTCATTTGTCATTCCAACTAATAACACAACACAAACATTTAACATTGATTTTACGAATCCTATACCAAATGGCATATAACAGAGAAATATGGATTGTATTTTTCACTCCAATAAATGGTGCATTATACATATTTGCAGTAGTAAAATGCATTGCATTTGTCATAGCAATGGATTTTACTTCACAAACATTGCCATTGTTTTTACAAATCCCATACCAAATTGCAAATAAACAAGACATATACATTGTATTTTTTCATTCCAACAGATGGTGCATCACAAACATTTGTAGTGATAAAATGCATTTCATTTTTTATTCCAACTGGTAATGCATTACAAACCTTAACACTGCTTTTACAATCCCATACTAAATGGCATATAACAGAGACATATGCATTGTATGTGACTGTTCTCTCCTCTGCCTTCAGCAGGCTCAACCGTCAGATCCTCCTTGACGCCCTCTCTGATCTCGACATTAATATCCATAGGAATGAAAAATCAAACCAGAGATCTCCTTAATATCTTTTTGGTTTCTCTCAGACATTGTTCTTTTGTCTCACGTTTCTCAGATTTTTCCTCCTGATATAACATTCCCAAGTATTCTCACAAGGGTCTCCTCTTGAATTTCAGCAAAGTCACACAATGGGCTCAGATTTTCCAAGGAGTGTCTTGACTTTTTTTTTTTTTGCGATTTGAAAGTATTTAAATTGAACCAAAGAGCATATAGCAGAGACATATGGATTGTAATTTTCATTCCAACAGATGGTGCATCATAAACATTTGTAGTAATAAAATGCATTTCATTTGTCATTCCAACTGATAACACTTTACAAACATTTAACACTGCTTTAACGAATTCCATACCAAATGGCATATAACAGAGACATATGCATTGCATTTTTCACTCCAACAGATGGTGCATCATAAACATCGCAGTAGTAAAATGCATTGCATTTGCCATAACATTAGATTTTACAACACAAACATTACCATTGCTTGTTCAAATCCCATACCAAATGGCATATAAAGAGACAGTCAGTCAGTCATCTTCCAACCCACTATATCCTAACACAGGGTCACGGGGGTCTGCTGGAGCCAATCCGAGCCAGCAAAGAGCGCAAGGCAGGAACAAACCCTGGGCAGGGCGCCAAACCACCACAGGGTAAAAGAGACATTTACATTGTATTTTTTCATTCCAGCGGATGGTGCGTCACAAACATTAGTTGCAATAAAAATGCATTTCATTTATCATTTCAATTGATAACACATTGCAAACATGTACACTGCTTTTATGATTCCTATACCAAATGGTATATAACAGAGACATATGCATTGTATGTGACTGTTCTCTCCTCTGCCTTCGACAGGCTCAACCGTCAGATCCTCCCTGATGCCCTCTCTGATCTCGGCATCAACACCCATAGGAATGACAAATCAAACCAGAGATCTCCTTAATATCTTTTTGGTTTCTCCCAGACATTGTTCTTTTGTCTCATATTTCTCAAATTTCTCCCCCTGAGATAAAATCCCCCAGTATTCTAATAAGGGCCCCCTCTTGAGTTTCAGCAGGAATTTCAGTAAATTCGCACACTGGGCTTAGATTTTCCAAGGAGAGTCTTGACATTTTTTTTTTTTTTTTTTTTTCAATTTGAAAGTATTTAAATTGAACCAAATGGCATATAGCAGAGGCATATGTATTGTATTTTCCACTCTAACAGATGGTGCATCATAAATATTTTCAGTACTAAAATGCATTGCATTTGTTGTAACAATAGATTTTTTCCTCACAAACATTACCATTGTTTTTACAAATCCCGTACCAAATGGCATATAAAAGAGTCACATACTGTATATACATTGAATTTTTCATTCCAACAGATGGTGCATCACAAACATTTGTAATAATAAAATGCATTTCATTTGTCATCCATCCATTTTCCTGAACGAACACAGGGTGTCTGTGGAGCCAATCCCAGCCAACACAGGGCACAAGGCTGGAACCAATCCATTGCAGGACACACACAAACACACCCACCAAGCACACACTAGGGCCAATTTAATCGCCAATCCACCTAAATGTCATTTCCGGAGGAAACCCACGCAGACACGGGAGAACATGCAAACTCCACGCAGGGAGGACCCGGGAAGCGAACCTGGGGCTCCTCTAACTGATAATACATCACAAACATTAACACTGCTTTTCTGAATCCCATACCAAATGGCATATAGCAGAGACATATGCATTGCATGTGGCTGCTCTCTCCTCTGCCTTCGACAGGCTCAACCGTCAGATCCTCCCTGATGCCCTCTCTGATCTCGGCATCAACACCCATAGGAATGACAAATCAAACCAGAGATCTCTGTAATATCTTTTTGGTTTCTCCAAGACAGCAGTGAGATCAGAAAGACATCAAATGGGGACATATTGTTTTGTCTCACTTTTCTCATGTTTTTATCCTGAGATATAATCCCCCTGGTATTCTCATAAGGGTCTCCTGTTGAATTTCAGCAGAGATTTTCAAGAAAGTGTCACGTTTCTTATAAACAAAAAAATAATTTCTTCTCCGAATAATTGGCCTGCTTTACAATGCGAATGCTTGTCATGCATGCATGTTTTTGTGGATCTCCTCACGGTCCCTGTCAAGGTATGCAATAACGCACTGGACCACAAGAGGGCACTACCAGTAACTCTCACCAAGAATCTGCCCTGTGAGGGTATTTAGCCCCGCCCCTTCCAGCCCCACAAAAAAACAAAGACGCCAGACCCCCGAAAGGAGGCGCCATTCACAGGAAGAAAGTGTGGCTAGACGGACCTCCGTAACGACTGACTATAACCCTGTAAAACCCGTTCTCATTATTATTTTCTTTAGCCTTTGCATCAAGCGGGGCGACCCAGTTGGCACCCCGTATCATCCTGAGGCTTTTCTGTTATTCCCGTCTTTGGCCACATTGTAAAAATAAAAAGATATCTGCTCAACGAAACAACACTTGTCCTCACATGATAAACAGGGCCATTTTCAGAAGATCAATGACCATTTACTCCGGCGCGCCAACATTCTCCATCAAACTGGAAGTGGGCAATCATTCTTAATGTTGGACGAGCACACACAACAGAGCAGGGTCATTAAGATGCCACGGGCACCACCAGTCAGCCAACAGTAAAGCCATGGCAAAGTGCCCTTAATGTAACATGAGATGAGGGGGCACCAACACCACCTTGTACTCCACTAGCGTTGAGGTTAAACATTTCACATGGTAACGTTAAAGGACTGAAATAACTAAAGATGCCTTTGGAAGGGCATTATTTTTTAAATTACATTTGATAAATTAACCCCTCAAAAAATGCTGAATGTTAATGAACGTCTGTATCGATCAGCTGGTAGGCCTGCCAAGCCCAAATGAGGGTAATTGGTTTCTTAAATCACTGCTACATAATTGTCAAGATGGTAACCGGGGCGCCATCCTGATTTTTTTTGACTTGTTTTATTTGCCCTGTTTGTTTAATTTTTCTTCGCTAATTGCTTTGAGCCATTTGTATCAGTGCCTAATGTCGTTAATTACTTTTCATTAGTATACTTGTTAGCATTCCAAAGGCCCACCCTTGACCCCTCTCAATAAGGTAATTACCAACCAGTCTCTCTCTTCCTCTCATCTCCTCTTCTTTCTATCCAAAACCAAATCTCATCCTTGCTGCCTACAGAGTCAGGCTTCAAGAAGGTGCCATCTGTACTCTTCCTTCTAGATCCCTCCTCTGCCTTCAACAGGCTCAATCATCAGATCCTCCTCGACACCGTCTCTGATCTTGACATCAGTGCCCAATGGCATATAGCAGAGACATATGCATTGAATTTTTCACTCCAACAGGTGGTGCATCATAAATATTTGCAGTAGTAAAATGCATTGCATTTATCATTGAAATAGATTTTACATCACAAACATTACCATTATTTTTACAAACTCCATACCAAATGACATATAAAAGAGTCATACACATTGCATTTTCCATTCTAACAGATGGCGCATCATAAACATTTGCAGTGGTAAAATGCATTGCATTTGTCATAATAATAGATATTTTCCATTCTACAAATCCCATACAAATGGCATGAGACAGAATCATAAACATTTACAGGGTCAGTGGTAAAATGCATTGCATTCCAACAGATGGTGCATCACAAACATTTGTATAACAAAATAGATTTGTCATTAAATCATCACAAATATTATCATTGTTTTACAAATCCCATACCAAAAGGCACATAACAGAGACATATGCATTGCATGTGACTGTTCTAGAGCTCTCCTCTGCCTTCAACAGGCTCAACCATCAGATCCTTCCTGATGCCCTCTCTGATCTTGGCATCAACACCCCCAGGAATGAAAAATAAAACCATAGATCTCCTTATTATCTTTTTGGATTCTCCAAGACAGCGATGAGATCAGAAAGACATCAAATGGAGACATTGTTATTTTGCCTCAGGTGTCTCAGATTTTTCTCTTGTGATAAAATTCCCTGGTATTCGCACAAGGGTCTCATCTTGAGTTTCAGCAGAGATTTTAGCAAAGCCACACAGTGGGCTCAGATTGTCCAAGTACTGTCTTGACAAATATTTTTTCATTTTGCAATTTTAAAGTATTTAATTATTCATCCAAACATTTGTAGTAACAAAATTAATTTCATTTGTCATTCCAACTGATAACGCATCACAAACATTAACACTGCTTTTACGGATCCCATACCAAAAGGCATATAACAGAGACATATGCATTGCATTTTCCATTCTAACAGATGGTGCATCATTACCATTTGCAGTGTACAATGCATTGCATTTGTCATAACAATAGATTTTACATCTCAAACATTACCATTGTTTTTACAAATCCCATACCAAATGGCATCTAAAGAGACAGAAACATCCATCCATCCATTATCCAACCCACTATATCCTAACTACAGGGTCACGGGGGTCTGCTGGAGCCAAATGACATATACATTGCATTTTTTCATTCCAACAGATGGTTCATCACAAACATTTGTAGTAACAAAATTAATTTCATTTGTCATTCCAACTGATAACGCATCACAAACATTAACACTGCTTTTACGAATCCCATACCAAAAGGCATATAACAGAGACATATGCATTGCATGCGACTGTTCTAGATCTCTCCTCTGACTTCAACAGGCTCAACCATCAGATCTTTTTTGACGCCCTTCTCTGATCTTGGCATCAATACCCATAGGAAAGAAAAATCAAACCAGAGATCTCCTTAAGATCCTTTTGTTTTCTCCTAGACAGCGATGAGGTCAAAAAGATAATATGGAGATTGGTTCTTTTTTCTCGTGTTTCTCAGAGTTTTCTCCTGAGATGTAACCCCCCTGTATTCTCACAAGGGTCTTCTCTTCGGTTTCTGCAGAGATTTCAGCCAAGTCACACAATGGGCTATGTTTTTTTTTGCAATTTGAAAGTATTTGAATTGAACCAAATGGCATATAGCAGGGATATGTGCATTGCATTTTGCATTCCAACAGATGGTGCATCACAGACATTTGTTGTAATAACATGCATTTCATTTGTCATACTAACTGATCAAGCATCATAAACATTAGCACTGCTTTTAGGAATCCCATATCAAGTGGCATATAACAGACTCAGTCTTTCGTGGATGCCAAATCATAATTACAATCACCTGTTGATATCCCCTCTTTGCAATCTCATCATTATTTCATTATTTTACCTCATTACTGGCCCCGTGTAAACTTTTTTTGGAACGTGTTGCAGGCCTGAAATCCAGGAATGGACATATATCAACAAACGAAATGAAATGCCTTAGGTTCATACTGTCGGCAATGAAATAAATGTCAATTTAAGAATCACCACATTTTTTTTTTATTTGCATTTTCCATACCATCCCAAATTTCTCTGATTTGCGGTTGTGCTTACATCAGATATTTGAAATGTTAAATGTGCACTTAAATTGAAATGAGGAAAATCTCAATATGCTCAATTGTAATAGACATCTGTGATGTTTCTTCTGTGATAGATGGCCATAGAGGGCTAGTAAAGCATTCAAAATCAAAAATAACTTCCTATTCATAATCAGGGACCTTGAAATTGTCTAAAACAATACCCCACCTGCTCGGGTTTGAAATTTGTCATTTTTGAAGGGTTAGGACCACCATTAAAGAATCAAATATCAAAAAATATGATCATATTCATGATCAGTGACCTCAAAATAGCATTAAAATGAAACTCTGCATACTGTTATTACTGCCGGATTATCAAACCTTTGTAGGAAGGAGTAACTTTGAACCCTCATGTCTCATCTGGAGTTGGGTGATGTGGCCTGCAGAACTTCAAGTCCTTCTGATTATTTTGTTGCTGAAGACGCCTATCAGCTTCATGTTTATCATGACAGTGCAAATTTCTGCACAGTATATGTCCATAATGGATGGGCGGCACGGTGGCGCAGTGGGTAGCGCTGCTGCCTCGCAGTTAGGAGACCTGGGTTCGCTTCCCGGGTCCTCCCTGTGTGGAGTTTGCATGTTCTCCCCGTCTGCATGGGTCCTCCAGGTGTGGGTTTCCTCTCACAGTCCAAAGACATGCTGGTTAGGTGGACTGGTGATTCTAAATTGGTGTGTGTTTGTGTGTGCCCTGCGGTGGGTTGGCACCCTGCCCAAGATTGGTTCCTGCCTTGTGCCCTGTGTTGGCTGGGATTGGCTCCAGCAGACCCCCGTGACCCTGTGTTCGGATTCAGCGGGTTGGAAAATGGATGGATAGATGGATATATGTTCATAATGGCCTAAAAAATAAAGGTGTTTTGGGTCTAGAATGCCAGAAATTGGGGCGAACCCCAATTTGCATAATAAGACATTTGGTATCAAACCACTTTCATGCTCCAAAAATGTAAGCGATACCCCCCTTGAAATGAGAGAAAGTGAGACAGCCACACCCACAAAAGGCTCCACCCCTTGCACTCTGGGAGCCGGCAGTCATTCTGAACCTGAACCTCAATGGAGACAGACCTCCCACTGTAATGTGCTTTTTGGCGGTTGAACCCTCATCGACCTGACTGCCTACGGGTGCCATCGTTTCTTTTTATTTTTTGTGATTAAACAGGGTTGCCTCCTACACCTTTGCTAACATCTCTTCCCCGTCGCTCCCTCTCTTCCTGTAATTCCGACTTCTCAAACTCCATTATTATGTTCAAGGTGGCCTCATTACCTCCCGTCCTTCTTTGAAAACGACTCTTAACGCCTTCCTCTGATGTGCCTTCACAGTCACAGGCCCTCCTTTCTCGCCAGTGTTTCCCTAAAGCCTGCTTATCATATTATTTTGGAGGTTTTGTATTTTCCGTCTTTGAAGGCGACTCTCATCGTGCCTCCTACACCTCTACTAATGTCCCCTCTGTCAAACGCGTTCCCATAAAGCCTGCTTTTCAGACTTTTATTATTAAATGGAGTTGCACGGTTGGCACCCCACCTTTTTGTTGACACCCCTAGTCAGTTTCAGCCGGTCACAGGGTGAAGTGGAAGTGATTTCCAAGTGTTCAGAAGGAACTTTTAAGAGCACAACAGAGGACGCGGTACTTGTTTGTGTGCAGCTTGTCTCTCCGTGGTAAGAACGTGGGGTCAACTGCAGACCCAGTTTGCATGACACTTGCATGTGCTCCCCTTACCCACACAGATTTTCGTGGGGTATTTCAGTATTTTCTATGTGTCACATTCCATGGGTTTGCTGTTGACTGACGACTCCCGAATGGCCCAGCATTCCCTCTGAAGGACTGGCTTATCATTCAGGCTATGCACTGTGCTGCTTAGGGACCTCACATGATCCTCAGTTGGACTCCATTTACCTCACTTGTATCTCGTGTCTTCATTTTCTCGAATGCTACGGAATTTAAGGAGAAACATCTGAAAATAGCATAGAGGGACAGATGCTCCACATGCCCAGATTGCCAACAGATTATTGGTTTTGTGAAACGGAGTGACTGTGACCCCTCATGTCCCATCTGGGGTCTATTGATGTGGCCTGTAGAACTTCAAGTCCTTCTCATCATTTTGTTGCTGTAGACACCAATCGGCTTCCTCTTTATCATAACGGTGCAAATTTCTGCACAGGATGTGTCCATAATGGCCTATAAATTTAGGGCGTTTTGGGTCTAGAATGCCAGAAATTGGGGCGAACCCCAAAGAGCTTGAAATCTTGCATAACCACCTTTCACGCTCTAAAACAAAAATCAGATTCCTATAATGTAAGCATCGAGACCCCGGGACAAAAGAAGCTCTCGTCATCGAGGAGCGTTACGTGCTCTGCTGAAAAGAGAAAAAGAGAAAATAAGAAAAGACAAGTGAAGAAAAATACGAAGTGTGTCACTGGATGACCCCTTTGTAAGTGCGCCCTGTGGGAACGTTCATGGAATAAATGAGCGCAGAAGCACAGCTGCTTCTCGTTTGCAGGATTTACATCTGGCACCCATACAGCGCCTTGCAGGCCAGCCGTTTGTCTTTGTGAACTCGATTCCAGCCGGCAGGATGACGTCGAAGAGGAGGCCTTGGGGTTCCAGCAGTGTTAGCTGGAGTCAGATGTACATTTGGGTTAAAATGAAGGGGCTGAAAGGAAGAAAAACTGCGAAAGCAATTCCAACGAGCGGTAAATGAGTAATTAACGAATCGATTCATTGCATTTCATCAGCCTCTTGATTCATTAATTAAGCACTGAAGTGGGTGTCCCTGCCTGACTTTCTTCTGTTTAACCTGCTTATGCTTTGACTGTAAAAAAAAACAAACCGGGAATGAACTGATCTGCATTTCTGTGTTTGGCGTAGCCTCCATTTTAAAAAGACGCACTGTAAATATGGCGTGGCACGGTGGCGCAGCGGAGACCTGGGTTCGCTTCCCGGGTCCTCCCTGCATAGAGTTTGCATGTTTTCCCCGTGTCTGCGTGGGTTTCATCCCACAGTCCAAAGACATGCAGGTTCGGTGCATTGGCCATCCTAGTTTGTCCCTAGTGCAGCGGTTCTCAAATTGTGGGGCGTGCCCCCCTGGGGGGGCACTGAAGCTGTACAAGAGGGGCGTCAAATAAATGAACAAGACATCACAATTCATTTTTTGCATTTTTTTTTAATTTGTCATTATAAGTAAATTTAAATAAAACATTTCTAAGACGTAGATCTAATGACTAATATGTGCCTGCTTTAAAGTACAGAATTGGGCCATTTATATGGATACACCTTAATAAAATGGGAATGGTTGGTGATATTAACTTCCTGTTTGTGGCACATTAGTATATGTGAGGGAAACTTCTTAAGATGGGTGGTGACCATGGTGGCCAATTGGAAGTCGGCCATTTTGGATCCAACTTTTGTTTTTCAATAGGAAGAGGGTCATGTGACACATCAAACTTATTGGGAATTTCACAAGAAAAACAATGGTGTGCTTGGTTTTAACGTAACTTTATTCTTTCATGAGTTACTTACAAGTTTCTCTTTGTGTACAGCCATTAACATGTCGCAGAGGTTAACACCTGAGGAGCGGATAGAAATCGTGGTTGATGTCTGGTGAACGCAGTAACAGGGTCATTGCCGCAGATTTCAATGCAAGACACCCTACGAGACCACCCATCTCCCATGCTACAGTTAGCAAACTGCTTGCTAAGTTTCGTGAAACTGGTTCAGTGTTGGATTTGCCAAAATATGGACCATGAAAACTGTCACTAATGAAGAAACATCAGTGGCTGTCCTAGCTTCATTCAGCAAGAGCCCACAGCGTAGCACTTTCGCCGCATGTCACTGGAGAGTGGCATTAGTCGAACATCCCTTCTAGCGGATATTAGCTACTCACAAATGGCACCCTTACAAACTCCAGGTACTGCAGCATCTCAACGAGGATGACCCAGATCAGAATGGGCAAAACAAAATTGGAACAGGACCCTCAGTTTACGCAGAAGATTTTGTTCAGTGATGAGGCAAACGCTTATGTGAATGATGGTGAAGTTAACAAACAAAACCACCGCTATTGATCTGACACTAACCCACATTGGATAGATCCCTCCAAGACTGATGGAACAAAAAACTGATGGTATGGTGTGGTATATGGGGTACAAAGATAGTGGGGCCATTCTTCATCAATGGAAACCTCAAGGCCACTGGATATGCGAAATTGCTACATGATGATGTGTTTCCCTCGTTATGCACTGAAGCTGGCACGTTCCCTGAGTTTTTCCAGCAAGATGGTGCACCACCACATTATGGGTGTCAGGTCCGAGCATTCCTAGATGAACAGTTTCCTGGAAAGTGGATTGGTCGTCGTGGGCCAGTTGAATGGCCCCTAGGTCTTCCGATCTGACCCCCTTAGACTTTTATCTTTGGGGTCATCTGAAGGCAGTTGTCTATGCTGTTAAGATCACGAGGTGTGCAGCACCTGAAACTACGGATACTGGAAGCCTGTGCTAGCATTTCTCCCGGTGTTGCTATCAGTGTGTGAAGAGTGGGAGAAGAGGTTGCATTGACAATCCAACACAATGGGCAGCACATTGAACACATTTTATAAGTGGTCAGAAACTTGTAAATAACTCATGAAAGAATAAAGTTACGTTAAAACCAAGCACACCATTGTTTTTCTTGTGAAATTCCCAATAAGTTTGATGTGTCACATGACCCTCTTCCTATTGAAAAACAAAAGTTGGATCCAAAATGGCCGACTTCCAAATGGCCACCATGGTCACCACCCATCTTGAAAAGTTTCCCCACATATACTAATGTGCCACAAACAGGAAGTTAATATCAACAACCATTCCCATTTTATTAAGGTGTATCCATATAAATGGCCCACCCTGTACACAGCCTGTCCAGGTCTGGTTTGATATTCGAGATATCGAGACACTCTGAGCTCCTTTTCTATTTGAAGTTTGTTTCTATGACGAGTGGCCGCTGCTGCTGCTTTTCTAGTCGCGTATTTTCAATCCAGAAAGTTTGAGACGATCGGTATCTGTCGCGAACATTCGGGTCACAGTAGATGAGGTGATAATGCGGCGCGACTGCACCAGATTGGCAGCGTAGCCAATGTCGCCAAATTGATTTACTGCGTATTGGGTTACTTTCATGATACAACTTACAGCGGTATAATATTTGTCGGACGAAAATACGTTCGTCTCTCGCAGATTGACTTCATCGGTGTCCTCGTTTAGATGTTTAAAAATTAAAACATATTTAATCGTTTCTTTACATAAAAAGATAATTAAATAAGAATAAATAATTTATTCTTTGTTTTTGGGATTAGAATTACTACCACAAACCACACAAGGCAACATAATTAAAGCACTTAAAAAAAAAATTGCAAATATTTAATCGAAGTTAGCGAACACATGCAAATCTTATAAAATGATAGGATACTACGACACATACAGTATCACACCTGTGTTAGTTGTATCAGGGTTATTCTCATCTGTCTTACATTATACAGGGGCAAGAATTACTCCAGGTAGAAAAAGGAGAGCGGGAGGGGGCGTGAAATACGAAGGTTTGAGAACTGCTGGGCTACGCAATACGACAAGCTTAGTTGTATTCAAAATTGGTCGAACAATTCTGACATGTAAAATTTTAACAGGTGACAAGAAAGGTAATGTAGTACATCTTCAGGGGATAACATGAGACACCAAAGGAGATCTTGATATGCCTTTCGTATTAAAACGTTTCCAGTTTCCTGTTAGAAGAGCTTTTGCTATGACACTTAAATCTCAGGGACAAACATTCAAAAAAGTCCTTTTATTTATTAGAGAGAGAAAGAAACGAAATTCACTCACGGTCAGCAGAAAATGCAAACAATGAATCGAAATTCAATGCGATCTTACAGAAAAGTTAATTCCAAATATTGTTTTTGCTTAAAATTTTTTAAGTAAAACTGAAAATAACGCATACAGTCATAAAAAAAAGGTTTGTGACCCCCTCTCAGCCTGCATAATAATTGACTCTCCTTTCAACAAACAAGATATCAGTGGTATGTCTTTCATTTCCTAGGAGTACTGCGGTGTTTTCTGAACAAAGATTTTTAGTGAAGCCTTGAGTATTTAGTTGTATGAAATTAAATCAAATGTGAAGAACTGGCTGTGCACAAATGTGGGTCCCCTTGTCATTGTGCTGATTTGAATGCCTGTCACTGCTCAATGCTGATTACTTGTTGGATGAGCTTGTTAAGCCTTGAACTTCACAGACAGGAGTGTCCAATCATGAGTGGTCAAAGGTATTTAAGGGGGTCCATTACAAGTTGTGCTTCCTTCTCTTTGACTCTCCTCTGAAGAGTGACAGACAGCATGGGATCCTCAAAGCAACTCTCCAAAGATCTGAAAACAAAGATTGTTGAGTCTCCTGGTTTAGGGGAAGGCTACAAAAAGCCATCTCAGAGGTTTAAACTGTCAGTTTCAACTGTAAGGAATGGAATCAGGAAATGGAAGGCCACAGGCACAGTTGCTGTTAAACCAACTCAGGTCTGGCAGGCCAAGAAAAATACAGGGCGGCATATGAGCAGGATTGTGAGAATGGTGACAGACAACCACAGATCACCTCCAAAGACCTGCAAGAACATCTCGCTGCAGATGGTGTATCTGTACATCGTTCTACAATTCAGCGCAATTTGCACAAAGAACATCAGTATGGCAGGATGATGAGAGAGAAGCCACAAACAGAGTCGCTTGTTGTATCAAATGCTCATTTAGACAAGACAGATTCATTCTGGAACAAAGTGCTTTGGACTGATGAGACACAAATGGAGTTATTTGGTCAGAACAAAAAGTGCTTTGCATGGCGGAAGAAGAACACGCATTCCAAGAAAAACACCTGCTACCTACTGTCAAATTTGGTGGAGGTCCCATCATGCTGTGGGGCTGTGTGGCCAGTTCAGGGACTGGGGCCCTTGTTAAAGTCGAGGGTCGGATGAATTCAACCCAATATCAACAAATTCTTCAGGATAATGTTCAAGCATCAGTCACAAAGTTGAAGTTACTCAAGCAGGGGTTGGATATTCCAACAAGACGATGACCCAAAACACTTGGGGAAACACAAAAGCATTCATGCAGAGGGAGAAGTCCAATTTTCTGGAATGGCCATCACAGTCCCCTGACTTGAATATCATCGAAAATCTATGGAATGACTTGAAGCAGGCTGTCCATCAAATTGAACTGAACTGGAGAGATTTTGTATGAAGAATGGTCAGAAATACCTCCATCAGAATCAGACACTCATCACAGGCTATAGGAGGACAGCGTCTGGAGGCTCAAAGGAGCAAAAGGAGGCTCAACTAAGTATTGATGTCATATCTCTGTTGTGGTGCCCACATTTATGCACCTGTCTAATTTTGTTATGATGCATATTTTCTGTTAATCCAATAAACTTAATTTCACTGCTGAAATCCTACTGTGTCCATAAGGCATGTCAGATATTAAAAGGAAGTTGATACTTTGACAGCTCAGCCAATGAGAAACAAAAAATGGGGTTCCCAAACTTTTCATATGACTGTATGTAACAATTCCCATGAAAATAACAATCTCTTTAAATTGTATATCCAGTTAACCAAACCCGGGGATTGGCAAGCGAAGTGAGCAGGGGGCTAAGCCCCCTAGTATGCATTAAATAAACACAACTGACATTTTTTGTTGCCTCGCTACAATGTAACAATGCTGGTCAGCCCTTGTAATTTGCTGGTTTTGCAGATCCGCCTGTTCATCAATAATTAAATGGAAATTATTTTGCAAGTTTTGTGACCTATTGTAGACAACCACAGACAAACCTATAGTCCTGCTACTTAAACGGACTGCAAATTCCAGCATCCCCTGGAGTACTGCCCCATTGGTCACTTCCAGTGGTTTCTGTGAGGGCTGCTGGGTGAAAAAGAAGGGTGCCAGTTTTAAAAATTAAAAAATGACAAGCTGGCAGGATCGCAATCAGTGGTGTGTTTTGTTTTAAATGCTCCACCGCACAACTACAGTAGATTCTCATTACACTGATCAGATTACGATTTTCTCCGGATTTATGTTCTCATCGTTCTGCCTGCTTATTCATATGAATTCGTCCTGGTTGGAAAATGTCTCTGTCTAGGAGGCACTCCCAGCTTCTACAAATCTTCTCATACATTGGCATCACTGTAAGATAAAACTTTCCATAACTTTTAGAGGGGATTTCATTTCATAATCGCCATTCATCACCATCCCCTCCTTGGACCGTCATCTTATCATGGTGGAGGGGTTTGCGTGTCCCAATGATCCTAGGAGCTATGTTGTCCGGGGCTTTATGCCTGGTAGAACCACCAAGGCAAACTGGTCCTAGGTGAGGGATGAGACAAAGCGGTTCAACAAACCTCCAATGAAGAATAAAAAAACTTGGGCGACGTTTTCCCTTGCGGGTCACTGGGGCCGGGCCCCTCTGGAGCCAGGCCTGGAGGTGGGGCTCGATGGCGGCGCCTGGTGGCGGGCCTGCACCCATGGGGCTCGGCGGGCACAGCCGAAGAGGTACGTGGGTCCTCCTCCCCATGGGCTCACCACCTATGGGAGGTGCCAAGGAGGTTGGATGCAGTGTGAGTTGGGTGGTGGCCGAAGGCGGGGACCTTGGAGGTCTGATCCTCGGCTACACAAACTGGCTCTTGGGACGTGGAATGTCACCTCTCTTAAGGTAAGGAGCCTGAGCTAGTGCGCGAGGTCGAGAGGTCCCGGCTAGATATAGTCGGACTCACCTCGACGCACAGCTTGGACTCTGGAACCAATCTCCTTGAGAAGGGCTGGACTCTCTACCACTCTGGAGTTGCCCCGGTGAGGCGCCGAGCAGGTGTGGGCATACTTATGCCCCGACTTGGAGCCTGTGCATTGGGGTTTACCCGGTGGGCGAGAGGGTGGCCTCCCTCCGCCGGGTGGGGAAGGGTCCTGACTGTTGTTTGTGCGTATGCGCGAACAGCAGTTTGGAGTATCCACCCTTTTGGAGTCTCTGGAGGGTTGCTAGAGGGCATACCTTCTGGGGATTCCCTCGTTTTGCTGGGAGACTTCAATGCTCACGTGGGCAATGACAGTGAGACCTGGAAGGCGTGATTGGGAGGAATGGCCCCGATCTGAACCGGCGGTGTTTTGTTATTGGACTTCTGTGCTCGTCACGGATTGTCCATAACGAACACCATGTTCAAGCATAAGGGTGTTCATATGTGCACTTGGCACCAGGACACCCTAGGCCTCAGGTCGATGATCGACTTTGTGGTGGTGTGGTGGACTTGCGGCCATATGTCTTGGACACTTTCGGGTGAAGAGAGGGCGGAGCTGTCAACTGATCACCACCTGGTGGTGAGTTGGCTTCGATGGTGGGGAAGATGCGGTCAGACCTGGTAGGCCCAAGCGTGTTGTGAGGGTCTGCTGGGAGCGGCTGGCAGAGTCCCCTGTCAGAAGTAGCTTCAACTCCCACCTCGGCAGAACTTCAACCCGCCCCGAGGGAGGTGGGGACATTGAGTCGAATGGGCCATGTTCCGTGCCTCTATTGTTGAGGCGGCTGACGAGCTGTGGCGCAAGGTGGTGGTGCCTGTCGTGGCGGCAATCCCGAACCCGTTGGTGGACACGGCGGTGAGGGATGCCGTCAAGCTGAAGAAGAGTCCTATAGGACTTTTTGTCCTGTGGGTCTCTGGAGGCAGCTGATAGGTACCGGCAGGCCAAGCGAAGCGGCTTCGGTTGTTGCTGAGGCAAAACTTCGGGCATGGGAGGAGTTTGGAGGCCATGGAGAGCGACTTTGGACGGCTTCGAGGAGATTCTGGTCCACCGTCCGGCGTCTCAGGAGGGAAGCAGTGCAGTGTCAACACCGTATATGGTGGGGATGGTGCGCTGCTGACCTCGACTTCGGGCGTTGTCGGTGGGAGGGAGTACTTGAAGACCTCCTCAATCCCACTAACATGCCTTCCAATGAGGAAGCAGAGCCTGGGGACTCTGAGGTGGGCTCTCCCATCTCTGGGACTGAAGTCACCGAGGTGGTCAAAAACTCCTTGGTGGCAGGGCCCGGGGTGGATGAGATCGCCCGGAGTTCCTTAAGGCTCTGGATGTTGTAGGACTGTCTTGGTTGACCGTCTCTGCAACATCGCATGGACATCGGGACAGTGCCTCTGGATTGGCAGACCGGGGTGGTGGTCCCCTCTTTAAAAGGGGACGGAGGGTGTGTTCCAACTATAGAGGGATCACACTCCTCAGCCTCCCTGGAAAAGTCTATTGGGGTTCTGGAGAGGAGGGTCCGTCGGATAGTGAACCTCGGATTCAGGAGGAACAGTGTGGTTTTAGTCCTGGTCGGAACAGTGGACCAGCTCTTCACCCTTAGCAGAGTCCTGGAGGGTGCATGGGAGTTTGCCCACCGGTCTACATGTGTTTTGTGGACTTGGAAAGGCATTCGACCGTGTCCCTCGGGAATCCTGTGGGGGTGCTCGGGAGTATGGGGTACGGACCCCTGATAAGAGCTGTTAGGTCTCTGTACAACGGTGTCAGAGCTTGGTCCGCATTGCGGCAGTAAGTCGAGCCCGTTTCCAGTGAGAGTTGGACTCCGCCAGGGCTGCCCTTTGTCACCGATTCTGTTCATAACTTTTATGGACAGAATTTCTAGCGCAGCCAGGGTGTTGAAGGGGTCGGTTTGGTGGACTCAGGATTGGGTCACTGCTTTGGCAGATGATGTTGTCCTGTTTGCTTCATCAGGCCGTGATCTTCAGCTCTCTCTGGATCGGTTCACAGCTGAGTGTGAAGCGGCTGGGATGAGAATAAGCACATCCAAATCCGAGACATGGTCCTCAGCGGAAAAGGGTGGAGTGCCCTCTCAGGGTTGGGGAGAGATCCTGCCCCAAGTGGAGGAGTTCAAGTATCTGGGGTCTTGTTCACGAGTGAGGGAAGAATGGGCGTGAGATCGACAGGCGGATCGGTGCGGCATCCGCAGTGATGGGGGCTCTGCATCGGTCTGTCGTGGTGAAAAAGGAGCGGAGCCGTAAGGCAAATCTCTCAATTTACCAGTCGATCTACGCTCCTACCCTCACCTATGGTCATGAGCTATGGGTAGTGACGAAAAGAGCGAGATCGCGAATACAAGCGGCTGAAATGAGTTTCCTCCGCAGGGTGTCTGGGCTTTCCCTTAAAGATAGGGTGAGAAGGTCATCCGGGAGGGGCTCAGAGTAGAGCCGCTGCTCCTCCGCATCGAGAGGAGTCAGATGAGGTGGTCAGATGAGGTGGGCTCCCGGGCATCTGATCAGGATGCCTCCTGGGCTTTGGGATTCTCCCGAAGAGCCCTGGGCCTCTCTGACCTCGACCTCGGATAAGCAGAAGAGGGATGGCATTCATCACCATCATTTGCATCTTTGAAACTGGGCTGCGTCGTGAGTGTTTATCGTTTTGTGCTCGGTGTTTTATTGGATTTCGTTTGCATCGGTAATATGAAACTATTAGCCAACCCGCGGCGTACCATACGCTGCATAATCAGGCCGGTTTTTTAATGATTTTTAAGTAAAGGGAGAAAATTAACATTTGAAAAACCGGTAATGTAATAAATCACCAAGGAAAGCGACATTGTAACAATGCACGGAACGAACCAACACACAATCGTCCGTGCGGCGCTCAGGCGCGGAGGGTGGAACGGGAGGAGAGGAGAAGGACGTCCACTCCGCTCCCTCTGTCATGCTAGTCTGCTGATTTCTCGTTCAGTATACACCGCCTGCTCATGTGCCCACCTCCAACTTGTCACTCGAGTCGTTGTCGTCTTTACACAGTCCAGATGAACCTGTGACTCACGTAGACGTTTCATTGCTCTGTGCGGTTTTGGCTGCCTTTTTTATATATAATCCACCAAGATACCCGACCACTGTAGTAGCGAGGTGGGAAGGGGGTCTGTACAAAGTGCAGGAGTATCTAAGAAGACGCATGTTTGTCGCGGATGCGAATTGCTGTATGTAGCGTGTAAAACAGTTTGCTATGGTGCAGGCGGTCATGCGTAGTAACCGAAAACTTGGTTTTTAAAGACTGCCTACCTCATTGTGTTTTAACCTCAGTTGTAAAGGAATGTTTTAAGGATCCCATGGGATACCCTCGCAAAACCGTTTCACACGCTGCATATGGCGATTCACCTCCGCGAGAAACACGCCTCTATGAACAGTCAAGGTGGCTCGGAGACTCTGAGTCGGAGTAGCATGTGGCCTCTACGATAGACGAATATAAATGACGCCGGTTTTTCTGTGTCGTCGCGTCTGAGTTGGTGGGCGTGGCTCTGCGAGTTGTCGTCGTATCCAATGGGCTTGGAGTTGGTGGGCGTGGCTCCATCCTGCGTGTGCCATAGGTGTCTCACTTGTCGGTGGCTTAGTGAATCCACGCCCCTTCCGGCGTGCTTTCCATGGGTGTCTTGCCTTAGTGAATTATATATATAGATATTGTTGTTTACTTCCATAAATGTACCCACACATTTATTATAATATATGATATATAATATATGTTATTGAAATTTACAATTCTGCTGAATGATGCACTCTGTCTGGGGGACGCCACACATCTTTATCTCGGCAGCCAGCCTCGCACATGTGATTTGCTTGTGCAGCGATTGTTCTGTCTTACGTTTCTCTCATCTTATTAATGATGTAAACTATAGTAGTCATGGATCCAAATTGTATTTGTGAATTTTTGATTTTGCAGAGGTTCCCCCCGATAATGACGATGGATTACTGCACTGTGTATCTCAAAGAGTTCTATGTGCTGGGCTCTATGTGGCGTTCTTCAGCAGCAATAACTAAATCCTCAAAGGCCTTCATAAAGCAGATCCGGCAGCATCCTTTCAGCTTAAAGGTGAATCAGGAACTCGATGACAACAATGAAGGGCCTTTAACACTGAAGCCGGGACACACTCATTTACACAAAGGGTTCTGGGACTCGTGAACAAACTGCCGAGACATGGAGTCCAAGCAAAAACCTCGACCACCTTTAAGAAGAATCTGGATGAGACATTGTGACAGCTTAGTGATTAGCTAAACCAACAGGTTTGATGAATTGGTCTTCTCTCGTTTGTCAAATTTCTTATGTTCTGTGCCATAGCTGGACATATCGGTACCCAAATTCTTTGACCTGACCTGCGGTCCTCTCAATGGGGAGTGTGCAACTGTTTCACACAGGACAGAGCCGGAGAGTTTGTTGGGCTGAATGGCCTGTTCTTGTCCAGACTAGAACATTAGAACACAAGAACGTCTGGACGAGAACAGGCCATTCGGCCTAACAAAGTTTGAAAGTCCTATCTACTTATTTCTTCCAAAATAACATCAAGTCAAATTTTAAAAGTCCCTAAAGTCCTACTGTAAACCACACTACTTGGTCACTTGTGGGTCTCTGTGAGCAGAAAAATGAAATTTACCCTTAACAAGTTTCCAGCATTCTCCCCGTGTTCTTGATGAACTCCTTTTAAAATAACAGTATCTGTAAAGTCAGAAGACAGATTGGGAGGACATGGGGGGGGGATCATGAGGTCACTTTAAAGAGGTGTGTGGCGCTCCTAATATCTCAGCAAAAGGACGAAGGTCCAAGTCTTTAGAGTCCTGGTGCTCCCTGATTGTGAGACTTGGACTTATTCCAGTGACCTGAGATGAAGACTGGACTTCATGTGTGTCTCCACGGAAAATCCTTGTGTCCCGCTGGTTTGACTTTGTGTTGCTCATGGAGTCCCGAATGAGGCACATGACCTGCTTTGTGAGGGAGCGTCAGTTACAGCACTACGGGCATGTGGCGTGATTACCCGAGTGTGATCCGGCTCATTGTTGAGGACCCGAGTGGCTGGACCAGGCCAACGTAACACCTGGCTGCAGCAGATAGAGGGTTATTTCCGGAGGGTGGGACTGGACCGCGTGTCTGCCTGGGGGGGGTTGCCAACCAGGATCCCAAGCTGTTTCGTCGTGTGGTGGGTGTGACTTGACCTGACCTGACCTGTCTCGATCCACTGGACTAAATCACATCATCATTTTAAACACTTCAGTCAGGTCTCCTCTTCATCACTGTAAAGGCTCGGCTCTTTTAATCTTTCCTCATCACTCATCCCCTGTTGTCCCTGAATCAGCCTTGTCGCTCTTCTCTGGACCTCTTCTTGTGCTGCTATGTCCTTTTTTGTAGCCTGGAGACCCAAACTGCACACAGGACTCAAGATGAGGCCTCACCAGTGTGTTATAAAGCCTGAGCAGAACCTCCTGTGACTTGTGCTCCACACATCAAGGCGCTATATAACCTGACAGTCTGTTAATGCGTTCTGAACACTGACTAGCAGTTGATAGTGACAAGTCCACTACAACTCCGAAATCCTTCTCTAATTGTTGTAATGTTTCAACGTTCAAGATCCTACCAATAAGTTGTCAGCCTTTCAGATTGTACATTTGCCAATGTTGTAGAGTCTGCTAATGCCCAGTTCCAAATTTCCAAGTTTTATGGGGTTGTCCATGATGGCCACATCAGCAATTACAGTTTCCTGTTCAGCGGTGGACATTCTACCCTTTCCTTCAGTGGGAGATAACTGAAGGATCCTGAAGAAAAACGACAGGAACGCTCGATCAGAAGTGGATCTTGAAATTTACTGCGCTGCTTAACAAGTTAGTGAATGCACATCTGACAAAATGGTGAGCTGGAAAATTCTCACAATAGAGACCACTGTAGAATCAGCCACACCACCTGCACTTGAGAGGAGCTCATCCACCTGAAGCTAAGCATACGTTCAGGCCCAGCCAGTACTTGGATGGGAGACCATCTGAGAAAAAGTTGGGTTGCTGCTGAAGGAAGTGTCGGTGAGGCCAGCAGGGGGCGCTTACTCTGAGGTCTCTCTGTGTGTGGATCCCAATGTCCCAGTGCTGTAAAAATGGCGCTGTCCTTCTGATGAGATGTAAACCGAGGTCTTGACTCTCAGTGATCATAAACAAGTCGTGTGCATCCTTCGTAAAGAGCAGGGTGTATCCTAAGGTTCAGGCTAAATTGCCCAAAACAGCCTAGTCGTTCTGGCCCTTGTGGTCCACCAGGGGGCATACAAGTCCCATCAACCCCGAAACAGACAGGCTAAGACCCAAGTTCAACACAGCATACGTGTTATTCTGCAGTGGCGAAGTGTTTTTCCACTACAGAGCACAGTACAAAGCACCAATAAATAAATAAATAAATAAATAAATACAGTCATTTCCTATTCTTCTTCTTCTTCCTATACTTTTACTATTTCTTCTCCTTCTAATTCTTCTAGATGTTTTACTGTTTCTTCTTCCTCTTCTTCTTCTTTCTCTCTCTACTTTGCCATCACTTCTCCTCCTTGCAAGCTGTGTCCTCCACCACCCGATTCTAGCACCCTGATTGGTGGAGAGGCGACTCCTTTTATAGCAGACCCAGGAAGTGCTCCAGCTGTTTCTCGACCTTCTTCCGGCTGCACTTCTGGGTGTGGTTGGAAGAAGAGGTTCCTCCAAGGACCCAGCATCACCTGCAGCACCCCCTGAAGGCATCCACCCAAACTACAAGTCCCGACCTGCCCTGCTGGTATCCGTGGAGCAATAGCAATCCAGAGGGGGCTGCCCTCTAGTGTCTGGGGGGAGATAATGTCCTGAATACAGTCTCTCCCTTGGTCTTTCCACCCAGCTGGGGTCCTGGTCGGGTAATGCTCCTGGCCATCCGTCTGGAACCCCTACAGATTTTATTTTTCTCCAGCCTAAATGCCCCTATTTCTAATTGGTTATCATTTTGTAAAGCACTCACCCCTTCAAATGTTGATTGATTGATTCACCGCCTAATAGCTCAGGTGTGGTGAGTGTACTGGTGCAAAAATGGCTGCCATCAGATCATCCAGGTGGAGGCTACACATTAGTATTGGTTGAAGTGGCTCCCCATTTACTGAATAGCTTCGAGTAGTGAGAAAACCATTATATACAAGTAAAGAATTATTATTATTATCCATCCGCTGCTGTATCCTGGGTCAGGGGGTCTGGAGCCAATCCCAGCCAACACAGGAAACAAACACCAGGTAGGGTGCCAGCCCACCGCAGGACAATTTAGGACCGCCAGTGCACCTAACCTGCATATCCTTGGACTGTGGGAGGAAACCCCAGCTCATGGGGAGACCACCACAAAGGGAGGACCCGGGAAGTGAACCCAGGTCTTCTTACTGCGAGGCAGCAGCGCTACCACTGTGCCACCGTATTATTATTATTATTATTATTAAATTATTATTATTATTATTAAATTCACAATTTGGTCCATGTAAACAACTTTTACGTAAAAAGTGAGAATAGCTTCGGAATAGAAAACCTGGAGTTCAGAGATGCATGAACCCAGCGGTGAAAAACCTGTAAGAGCCTTCTTCAGTTCTCCGTGCGAGTGTGCCCTGTGAAAAATTGGCATCCAGCACCGGTTCCTGGCGTATTTCTGATGCCGCTCCCTGTGACTCAGTACTGGATAAATGCAGGATCGTTACAAGATGATGCAGTGTGCCAGGGCGGCCGAATTGGACGCTCTTCACGTGACATCTGTGTTTTATTGGATCGAGTTGCAGTATCAGTTGCTGGCTCAGCGGGTTCATCAGGGTGGACAGGTGCCACCTGGAAATGTTCATGGACTGAGTTGCATTATGGTGTCCAGGTGACCTCAGCAGCCCAGCTGCCCCGGTGCTGAAGAGTTCTTTCCCATTTTGCTGCGTCTCTTTTTCCGAGAGAGAGTGAGAGAGATTTGTGCAGGCCTCATATATCGGAGGTTCTTGGCCTGCATGTTAGCTTCACACTTGAGACATCCTAAGGGGGCTCCTAACATATGAGCCAGATGATGGGCGGCCCTCCCGACAAGGGAAACATCAGATGGGAGCCCTTGGCTGAACGTCTGTTGGTCTGGATCAGCTGGTGTGATGTTTGCCGTGTCTGGGAATTTCTCCGAAATGTCTCACGGGGCTGGGAATTGGGAATGCGGTGGAGAGAACAGCTGCACTCTAATAATCGTGACTCGGGCACGGGAGTGGATCCAGACACGGGTGGCGGTAGAAAACACATCTGCCGTATCGGCCTCAGGAGGACTTTTTATTAGAAAAATCAGCGTTCAGTTATTATAACACGGCCCTCTCCCCTTTCCAATCATAAAGTGTTCCTGAAAAACACCTCGTAAAGTGAACGCTCGTAATTCAAATATGAAATCATCATCTGTTTCAACGGGAAATAAAAAAATATATATATATGCTTCTCCGAGTGCCGAACCTGACACCCGTTTATCCTAAAATAACACAAAATTAAATTAACATTTCAATGGAGAACAGCAGTTATCATAACAAACTCTAAAGAGGGAAATCCCCTTCATTAAAGACTCCGTAAAATGGCCCATAAAGCTCGATTGTGGCTACTGAACGACGTGGCAAAAAACAAACGGGAGGAGACCACTCAGTCCATCGGTCGCTTGTTCATTTAGCTAACAGCTAAGCAGTCGCCAGATCTCCTCCAGGTCCTCCTTGAAGGACGTCAGGTGTTCTGCTTCAGTTCCACATCTCAACCGTTTTGTCCCAGATGTCGACAGTTCCTTGCAAAAAAAACGTTTCACTGGCTTCAGTCTTTCAACTCTACTGGTGACCGTGTGTTTGCGATTTGCCATTAATTTAATTACGAGGGTACATCGAAAAAGTAAAGTCAGTTTGAACACGATGGATAGAAGCTGACTCAGTACGAGATGTTTGCAAGGGCTTGTGGGTAGTCTGAACACACACACACACGGCGCAGCGCCCTGACGGGTGTCAAACTCCACGCCTGGAGGGCCGCAGTGGCTGCAGGTTTTCTTTCTAACCCTTTTCTTAATCAGTGCCCAGTTTTCACTGCTAATTCACTCCTTCATTTTAATAGCCCTGTGAGCCTCTGAATTGATTCTTTTCTTCACTAAACGACAGCCAAACAGAAATGAGACCTGAAACGAGCCGACAGATGACCAGCTAAATTGGCGCTTCAAACTCCAACCAGTTCCTTAATGAGAAGCTGATTCTTGCTGTTAATTAAACCCGTTATTCAATTCCATGGCCCGTTGCTGCTCTCTTTTTTCCAAAACTGTTGATATTCTGTTTTTTTTTTCTAAGAACTCCTAAAATGTTTTGGTGACCCGAGGGATCAACCTTACTGAGACCTTCATCTTTATTTTCAGGTTCTGTTTGTTGGGTACAGGTGAGCTGGTCATGCCCTGCTTGTTTTATGTCTCATTACTGTCCGGCTGCTAATTAAGGAAAAAAAAAACAACTAAGGGGCCGGAGTCAAATTAAATTAAAATCAAATTAAAACTAAGGCTAAAAAATTGAATTAGCATCAAAAACTGGTCACTAATTATGAAGCTGGTGTAATAAAGAGGGGCGGCATGGTGGCACAGTGGGAAGCACTGCTGCCTCGCAGTTAGGAGACCCGGGTTCGCTTCCGGGGTCCTCCCTGCGTGGAGTGCATGTTCTCCCGTGTCTGCGTGGGTTTCCTCCCACAGTCCAAAGACGTGCAGGTTTGGTGCGTTGGCGACTCTAAATTGTGCCCTGCGGTGGGTTGGCACCCATCCCAGGGTTTATTTCCTGCCTTGCGCCCTGTGTTGGCTGGGATTGGCTCCAGCGGACCCCATGACCCATAGATGGATATAGTGGTTGGATAATGGAAGGATGGATGATTCACACTTAATATTTTCATTCTGAACCAATAGCATTCTTTTTAGCTTATTGAACCCACAATTTTTAAGTTGAGGCAAATCATTTAGAGTGATTGGGTGCAATTCACTTGTTTCATGCTGAAGTAAATCTATTTTTTAAGTTGTTACAATTTAAAATGGTTTATTGGTCATAACCTGTTTTTATGCTGTTAGAAATATTATGAACAGAACACAGGTTGGATAATGGATGGATGGATGTCATAAAGGGATTTGGGGTTTTCAGCCCCGTATACTGTAACAAAACAAAATCCGTCTTTTGTTCAAAAACATATCAGACATCAATAGGAGGGGAGGACGGACAGTTTATACTGCCGGACCGGAAATTAAACTGTGGGATGCTGGGAGAATCATGGTGGAGTATGGGAGTATGATGTCATCCATGGGGAAGCAGAGGGTAGAAGGGAACCCGAAGCGCATCTCTTAAAGTCCTCCGGGCAATCTTTACAGTGGTAGCGCCTCGACCTTTCTGAGGAAGCAAAGAGAGAGAAGTTAGCAGCTGCGGGACTTGTCACGATGCAAATAGGATCGCTAAGCTGCCCCGAGCCGTGCGTGACAATGGTTAGAATGAAAACCTGCAGCCACTGTGGCCCTCCAGGACTGCAGTTGAATCCAAGGACTAAAGAACATGGACGCCCACTGTAACATGAACGATTATGGAGTGCAGCATTGAAAAAAGTCTAACATTGATGTTGTTCATTCAAAGTAAAATTTCTCTTTCGATCAACTTAAGATTAGTCATTTAGTGTTGTAGCTTGAAATATTTGGTTTCAGATCTCAATCAAAGTAAATAAAATATGTTTGTACCAAAGTAAGTTATGGTGGAGGGAATAAACATAAAAATCCTACTTCAGTTAACCTAACATTTTCAGTTGTTCGTGTGCTGTGTTTGAGGGCCGTTTGTATATTTTCCAGCGCTGGCTTCCAACTGCCAATAAAGAAGAACCCTTTCAGTGGAGCGGACATGGCTATCCAGGTCTGGTCATTTTCAGCAGCAGACTTTTATAACGGAGGATTTCTGGTAAGTAACCCTGCTTCTCAACTGCTACAGATGGAGCCATGTCAATCATGCCGGTGAACGGCGTATGAATGGCGCTGACTGCCCTATGCACGCCGTGATCCTCTACGGGCTCCCTCTACTGACAGAAGGCGGTCAAGATTTCACAGTAAACACGCCATTCATGCCCTATTTATTCATTTACCTGGTTCCACCACTAGATGGCGCTTTGTTCTCAAGAACACGCTAACACACGCCAGCAATTTAGCTGCGCTTGAGTTGCAATCACGTGATTTTAACATTATATTTTATTATTATAATTATAACATTATATTATTATATGGGAGCTTCCTGTCTGCCTATCATATAGTGCCTTTCCTTCCTACCTATCTATATATCTATCCCCTTAGCTGTTTTTATATATCTATTATACAGTGCCTTCCTGTTTATTTATATATCTAGTGCCTTCTGCCTGCCTGTCTGTCTGTCTGATTGCATATAGCGCTGAACTTACTGCTCTGTACTATTCTGTCCTCTGCATGTCCTGGAGTAACAAAGAAACAGCACCATACAGCAACATGTGCTAACTGACAAGATCGGGGAAAAACACGCGGTCACTGATTACAAACCGCAAGATGAATGAAAGAGACAATATATGTAAAAACATCATGACAGTACATGTAATATTATTTGAAAAGCGAACAGCGCCAGATCGGGTTTGAATATGCGCCCGATCTGACGCTATTTGTTTTCAAATAATATTGCATGTACTGTGCGCTGAAACTGCTGCACTGAATAAGCTGACTCCTTCTGTAACAGCGTCAGCGTATTCAAACCCGATCTGACGCTGTTCGTTTTCAAATAATATTGCATGTACTAATCTGACAATGCTGTTTTCACATAAAGACGCGCTATAACTCAAATGTGATTTATTTGGAGACGCGCTATACTCGAATGTTATTTAAACAGGGAAGAAAGTACAATGTCAGGTGCTCATTCAGTGTAATAGGAACCATAGCACAGAGAGATGTGTACAGTACACTGCAACAAGTACACATGTCGTGAATGTAGGAAGGGTGTGTGGGAATTGTTAATATTTGAATGTGATGATTTTATATAGCACGGATCGAAATTAGCAGTTCTTAGCATTGCACCACACAAGCTGTCGATCAACCGCCTACTGTAACTTGCTTTATTTTTCTTCACTTATAGTCTAGAATAAAAGTGCACTTGTTTTTATTCTTGTACACCAACATATGTTCCTGTGTTTGAGCCGACGGGCATGCTCAAAAATAGACGTTGTGGAGGACTACCGCTTTCCATGCCGGTCCTCACCCCCAGGCCGCTAGGAGGAGCTCTCCCGACAGCAGGATCATGCCCGAGGTCCAGCAGGGCCACATGGACTTTGTAGTATTTTTACACAGCCCTGCTGGATACCTTGGGGGCCACCAGGAGTCGCTGTGGGGGGACTTATGGGCTCTGTCGTGCCTTATGACCCGGGAGTACGTCACGTTCACGTGACAGGAAGGAACGACGCGCTCCCGGGGTGAAGAAAAGGACTGTTTGCCCTGACCCGGAAGGAATAAGGAACTGTGGTCTGTTGGGACAGGAACACCTCCGGGTCAGGGGCTATAAAGGCGGTGCCTCGCCCAGACAATGAGCTGGGCTGGGTGGTAGGAGGGCAACGCTGCCTGGGAGTGGAGGATTGTGATTATTGTTGTAGTATTATTGGAGTATTTGGGAGTGGAGAGTGCTTTGTGCACAATTATTATTATAATAAATAATTATTGGAAGTTTACCTGGTGTCTGACGTGGTGTCTGAGGGTACAAGGGTGCGAGAAAGCACTTAATCTGTCACAACGTGTAATGCCACGAAAAGCATTGGTATGCGAATGCAGTCACAAGTACGCTGCAGAGCTACGGCATCTTTATGTGAAAACAGCATTCTCAGATTTAGGGAAGGATCTTGAACACGACTGAGAGAATGAAAAGTGAATAAAAAAAAAAACTAACCTTTACAAGTATCATAAATCACATTGGCTGTTACACACTGAAATCAAATGTATGTTTTTATTCTAAAATAGTAAGACTAAGAGCAGTTTACTTCTCAAACGGAGCGGTGCAGGATCGAACTCACGATCTTTTGACTCCCAGTCAGGAGCTGATTCAATTGCTCTACGGAGGCAGTCACAATAAACGGGTGTCAATGTCGCTTGTTAAAGCGGCTTTTTCTGCAGTTATATTTTGAATAAAAGCATACTTGTTCTGTTATATTTGTACCTTTTGTGAAAGTGTTTGATATTTGGACTTCAGGCTTCATACATTATATAGGCCTAGTTTATGCTTACATTTTGTCATTTACTACTACAATATGAATGTAGAGAAAAGCCAAGCAAAATGACACTTTTATTGGCTAACTAAAAAGATTACAGTATGCAAGCTTTGAGGCAACTCAGGCCCCTTCTTCAGGCAAGATGTAATATAGAAACTGAAGTTTCCTGTGTTTATATCACACACTAGGACAAGAAACAACATTGGTAAATCTTTAAATGAACAATCTTAAATGTAAAAATTAATTGGTTCATTCAGGCTAAGATTAATTTAACAGGAGACAGAAGAACAATTTATGGTCAAGATCTTTGGATAAGATAACTGTCCAACAAAGTCCTTTGAAGTTTGTGACAAGTTTTTCAAAACAATGTGGCTCTGTTGACAGGTTACCTGTGTCAGTCTGAGAGATGCAAACAGTCTTCATATCTGGCTATAAAACTCTTGTCTCTATTCAAGCCATGCTGTAATGTATTAAATTTTAACATGAGCTTAACTTCCCATTCTTTTCTCTCTTGCCGTGTTCTGAAGTTGCCCATAAGCACTGTGACTTTAAAGTCCCTCTCACAGTGTCCAAGGCTGTTGAAGTGGGCCGCTACAGGAACATCTGTGTTGCCACGTTTAAAGTGGAATCTGTGCAAATTCATTCTCTGGCGGAGTGTTTGTCCAGTTTCTCCCACATAGAGTTCAGTGTCAGGACATTTCATGCAGAGAATTAGGTAGACATCATTGGATGATCTGCAGGAAAATGATCCCTTTATGTGATGTTCAAGTCAGCAGTGTGGTATAACTATACGGTCTGTATTGTAGATGTGGGCACACGCTTTACATCTGTAGGCAGGGAGATGTGCCATTTTCTGTTGGTTCATTTAGGGAGCTTTGGACAATAAGTTGCTGAAGGTTTGGTGGTTGTCTGTATGCCAGGAGGGAGGTTCAGGAAATACATTTTTAGTGTTTGGTCATTGTTTAGTATTGGCTGAAGTTCTTTTATAGTTTTATAGTTTTTGTGACTTTAAAGTCACAGTGCTTATGGGCAACTTCAAACGCAGCAAGAGAGAAAAGAATGGGAAGTTAAGCTCATGTTAAAATTTAATACATTACAGCATGGCTTGAATAGAGACAAGAGTTTTATAGCCAGATATGAGGACTGTTTGCATCTCTCAGACTGACACAGGTAACCTGACTACAGAGCCACATTGTTTTGAAAAACTTGTCACAAACTTCAAAGGACTTTGTTGGACAGTTATCTTATCCAAAGATCTTGACCATAAATTGTTCTTCTGTCTCCTGTTAAATTAATCTTAGCCTGAATGAACCAATTAATTTTTACATTTAAGATTGTTCATTTAAAGATTTACCAATGTTGTTTCTTGTCCTAGTGTGTGGATATAAACACAGGGAACTTCAGTTTCTATATTACATCTTGCCTGAAGAAGGGGCCTGAGTTGCCTCGAAAGCTTGCATACTGTAATCTTTTAGTTAGCCAATAAAAGGTGTCATTTTGCTTGGCTCTTCTCTACATTCATAATGGCTAACACGGTAGAACACACTAGTACTACTACAATATGAAAAAGTTTCTGTTTTAAAATGTGTTTACACGGATTACTGTAGAAACGGAACACACGTGAAATGCGTGTATTCCAAATAACGATCTATTATTTCCTCTCTAAAACTCCACTTCACCCAGATAATCAATCAAGGCATGAGCTGGGAGAAGTTTGTGCACGTTCTAAGTCGGTGGGGGGATGGAATAGCCGCCTGCTTGCAGCTTTTCTTTTATCAGCACATTTAGAGAACAAAAGACACTGGCGGAGAGGTGAGAACGGTTTTAAGCGTTTATTGACTAGTTTTGGAAGAATAAATTTTATTTCTAAAGTCGTGTTTTAATTGTTGGGGATTGTTTGGGTATTTAAAAAAACATTTACTTGAACCAACTACTTACAGTAAATGGGCAAAAACGGGAGACACCTTTGTTTTAAATAGTCAAAGAGTTGGGCTAATAATAATAATTATTATTAATATTATTACTGGCCATAGAAACAAATGAAAACAACAGTTAAACACTTGATCATATGTATCTGTGCTAGTTTGTGTTTGTGATTATGTGACCCATAATAATTTTTCTCAGTACAGTGGAACCTCAGTTCACGACCATAATTGATTCCAGAACTTTGGTCGTAAAACCGAGTTGGTCATGAACCGAAGCAGTTTCCCCATAGGATTGTATGTAAATACAATTAATCCGCTCCAGACCGTATAAACTGTATGTAAATATGTAAAAATATATGTAAAGATTAAGCACAAATATAGTTAATTACACCATAGAATCCACAGTGTAATAGTAAACTAATGTAAAACATTGAATAACACTGACACAGAACACCCAGGCTCCCTGCTCAGCTACACGAGCTGGCTCTCGCTGCTCTCTCTCTCTCTCTGTGGCGCCGCACAAACACACACACCTATCCAACCCCCAATCCCTTCCCTGTCAGCTGCCCGCACTCTCTAATCTCTCTAGTACGTGCAAGCAGCATTTTTTAAAATGACTTTTAAGCACAGCAGAAAAAATCCGAGGCGCTTGCAAAAACCAACTCACAAGCAACAAAAAGTCAGATTGCAGGAGATCACGCTATTAAACCTAAAGCCTGATCGCTGTAAACAATGTTTTTAAAATGAGTTTTAAGCACAGCAGAAAAAAACATCGCACAAATCCGAACTTCATTTAAAAACCAACTCACAAGCAACCAAAAAAGTAACATTGCAACAAATCACACGATGAAGTCCTCCATGTAAACAATTTTTAATGAGTTTTAAGCACAAGGAAAAAAGCGAACATTTGAAAAAAGAGAAAAATAACATTGCAACAAATCGCATTATGAACAAAAAAATTTACTTACCAGGAAGTAAGTGTTTTATACATTAAAGTACTCTGTATAACCAAGTGCCCTAACAAACAGCAACAGTGTACAGTACAGACAAAGAGTGTGTGTGCTGGTGGGGATTGGAAGATGAATTAGGAGACCTCATTTACAAGACAAAAGACGGTCTGAGGTGTGAATCGCAGCTCGCTTTGCTCTTGGTGTGTATGTGTGTGTTTTTAGGTTACTAGGGTGCATTCTTAAATTCAGTCTGTCTGAATCTTTATAAACGCCAAGTTGGAAAATCATGTTTGAGAAAATGACAACAACAATTAAAATCTTGATCATTTTGTCCGTGCTATTTCGTGCTTAAGTGACCCAAAATATTTTTCTTAGTTTTCTTAGAACTTCATTAAAAGACAAACTTAGGAGGAGTGGAATGTGAGAAATCTCAACGGAGAATGTACTGACTTCTCCTTATTACTGACTGTTAGATGGTGCTAAAATGTTTTTTCGTCCTGCGGGCGCAAATGTGTTTGTGTTAAAGCCAGCTCAGACAAACCTGACGCATGCCGGAGCGCACACACACACACACACACACACACCGGTGGCACTTTAGCCGTTAGTGCTTCGACGTTAAAACGAAGCCACGTAAACTTGATCCTGAACAGCCACGGACTGGACTTTAACAATAACAGTTGATTGTTTTATATTTATGTTTTTGTATATATTTTTTAAATGTTCAAATGAACGTTTCAGAGTATATAATTTGTTGTGTCATCTGTTTACAGTGTTGGCTGATTTTGTGATTGAGACCCATGATTTACATTGAAATGTTTTTATTAGGCTATTAATAGTATCGACATGTTGACTTTATTTCGACATTTCCACTTTATTCTCGACATTTATGCTCGAGATTAAAGGTGACATTTCCACTTTATTCTAATAGTTTATTTTGTCAGTAGAATGTCGCGAAACTAAACTTCATCTTAAAATGAATGTTTAATTTACTAGATTTTCTCAAACCCCGTCATTAATTAATGTAGCACATTAAATGCTTTATATTAAGTGTTCCACGACCCAGTTGTTAATCTCTATGCGCTTCTTAAACTGACTTCTTGCACTGAGAGGCGCTTAGACAGCGATCGCCGCATTGACTTCATGATGTTCCTGCTCTAAGAACATTCAGAATACTAACAGAAATACTTGATATCTTCTTCACGATGAAATGCATTAAAGCATGTACTGTATTAAACATGGCTGGCGGGGGCACGGTGGCGTATGGCTATAGAGCTGCTCCCTTGCATTAAGGGGTCCCCAGTTGTATGTTCAGTGTAGTGAACTTTATGGCAGGTGTGACGAGGCTCCAAAAAATGGATATATGAATGGGTATCGCTTTAGGTTTATCTGGAATATCGTGTAAATGTTGGGTTCGTGATGTGGTGATCGGAGACACGAACGCAGAATTCAATGGATGTTCTTCTGAGCGGGCTTTCTTTATAGCATGCGTGCTGTCTCTATCTGACGTACTAAACCTCCAGTTCCTATCCTTGCTTTTTCTTTCTGCTCATAACCAATCACCACAAGATAAACGTCTTTGTGAAATTAAAACAAGTTATAAACTTAGACCTCAGAATTTTCAGAACTTTAAATTATTAATGCATGTGGGGCACGGTGCTTGCTGGGATAGAGTTTTCAGAGATTTAAAAAAAATCTTCATTATACATGTTTAATTATGCCATCCATTCAGGGTTGCGCCCATCCCAGCAAACATCTTGTGCGAGGCAGGAGTAAAGCCTGAATGAGGCCAACACATCGTGAGGGTGAATATGAGCAACACATAAAGTAGCAGGGTCAATAATACATAACAAAACCCCACATCCTACATGTCTTTGAAAGGAAACTGAAACACGCCGAGTAAACCCACCAGAAAAACATGCAAACTCGAGGCAGGGAACACCGGGATCCCTTGCTGCGAAGCAGCAGTGCAACCACCACGCCACCGTGCCCCCACATGCTATCATATAGTGCCTTTCCTTCCTACCTATCTATATATCTATCCCCTTAGCTGTTTTTTGCGCTTTGTTCTCAAGAACACGTTAACACACGCCAGCAATTTAGCTGCGCTGAGTTGCAATCACGTGATTTTAACATTATATTTTATTATTATAATTATAACATTATATTATTATATAGGAGCTTCCCTGTCTGCCTATCATATAGTGCCTTTCCTTCCTACCTATCTATCTATCTATCCCCTTAGCTGTTTTTTATATATCTATTATACAGTGCCGTCCCTGTTTATTTATATATCTAGTGCCTTCTCTGCCTGTCTGTCTGTCTGATTGCATATAGCTGAACTTACTGCTCTGTACTGTTCTGTCCTCTGCATGTCCTGGAGTACAAAAGAAACAGCACCATACATCAACATGTGGGGACTGGCAAGATCGGGGAAAAACACGCGGTCACTGATTACAAACCGCAAGATGAATGAAAGAGACAATATATGTAAAAACATCACCGCACTAATGCAATATTATTTGAAAACGAACAGCGCCAGATCGGGTTTGAATATCGCCCGATCTGGCTGTTCGCTTTCAAATAATATTGCATGTACTGAACTATTTTAGAATAAAACATGCATGATTTCAGTCAGTCTGTAAGAGCCAGTGTAAATGCATGATAATTGTAAAGGTTACGCTTTTTTTAAATTCAGTTCCATTCTCTCAGTCGCGTTCACGATCCAACCACAATCTGACAATGCTGTGTTCACATAAAAGCGCTATAACTCAAATGTGATTTATTTGGAGACGCTATACTCGAATGTTATTTATATAGGGAAGAAAGTACAATGTCAGGTGCTCATTCAGTGTAATAGGAACCATAGCACAGAGAGCTGTGTACACTGCAACAAGTACACATGTCGTGGAATGTAGGAAGGGCGTGTGGGAATTGTTAATATTTGAATGTGATGATTTTATATAGACGGATCGAAATCAGCAGTTCTTAGCATTGCACCACGCAAGCTGTCGTATCAACCGCCTACTGTAACTTGCTTTATTTTTCTTCACTTATAGTCTAGAATAAAAATATTTTACTAACTAGTTTTATTAATTCATTATTTAATAATAAATAGCATAATCATCATGGGTTGTGTATTGAGTGATTTAACAAATCTGTTTTATTAATCGGTTTGTTGTTGTTTTTTTTACCACGTCATCTATTTATGAAACTATGTTGACAATACAAGAACTGCCTGTACAGTATATTAAAGATACGGTATAGGGCTTCCTGGACACTGCAGTTAACTGAAGCAGTCAATGCTCCATCTGGCGGGATTATACAGCATTGCAACCATCTTTTTAGAAAGTGCATGGGGGCGTTTATGGGGCGGGGCATCGTTAACTGCGTCATCGCGGGGGATCACATTCCGTGCACGGTCCTGTCATGGACCTGTCATGCTCCAGGCGGCTGTTTGACGTGGCTCAACTGTAAGTTTAACTAAGGATAAGAACTCGTAAAAAACAAACTTGCAAGAAAGCTGTAGAAACGTTTAATAATTTTTTGTTGTATATTTAAGATTTACACTGCAAAATGTTTGTGCATTTACACTAGATTTTAAATAAATGTAAAAAGTACAGCATTGGAATGTGTTCTGTTCATAATATTTCTAACAGCATGAAAACAGGTTACGACCAATAAACCATTTTAAATTGTAACAAATTAAAAATAGATTAACTTCAGTATAAAACAAGTGAATTGCACCCAATCACTCTAAATGATTTGCCTCAACTTAAAAATTGTGGGTTCAATAAGCTAAAATGAATGCTATTGGTTCAGATTGAAAATATTAAGTCTAAATATTAATTAATAATAAACTTCCAATCATTACCTTAATTATTTTAAGTTGAATGGAGCTGATACTGTTTTCAGTGTGGACTGGGCATCATTACCGGAGCCAAACATTCCTGGGCTCAGGTCTCTCTGCTGTGGTGTAAAGAGGTGGCGTCCGTGAACCCCAGACACGATCATTCGCCACGCAGTCCCAGGTTCAAATAAAGGAAACTTTTATTATACAATTATATAAGCACAAGCACAAAACCAGTAATCTCTCTTCTCCCCACGTCCCGCTCCACGTCATCTCAGTTCGTCCCTGTGAGGCTGGCAAGTCCTCTTATGTTGGCTAACCCGGAAGTGCTTCTGCTCTTCTACCCACATAATCTGCACACACGTCTATGTTAAGCAGAAACCTCCTGCCACCCTCGGTAACCCTACCAGGCTGAGATATAGAACTCCAAGTCCCACGGTGCCCTGTGGGAATCCAGGGGAGATGCCATCTAGTGTTCTGGTGTGGAGTGCAGTGCCCTAAAGAAGCCGCCCGCTCCCCATCCTTCCATTTCCTGGGTGTCCCAGGCGGGTTGGGTTGCCGGCCATGCCTTACAACGTCATCCATTTCCCATTCCTTGAGACCATGGTTTTCCTGGGAACACTAAATGTTTTAGAAATGGTTTCATCCCCTTGCTGGTCCACAGAGAGCTCCTTGGACCCCATGGTTTGGCTTTGTGAATTGTGGACCTCCTATGCACAGGGACGTGTGTGCTTTTGTCCAATCGATTCAGTTTGGCACAGGTGGGACTCCAATCAAGTTGCAGACGCATCTCAAGGAGAGTTAAATCAAACAGGATGGACCTGAACAGAGTCTGGAGTGCCACAGGAAAAAGGGTATGAATACGAATTTAAATTAAATTATGAAAACGTGCTTTCACGTTGTCGTGATGGCTTTTTGAGTGTAGGCTGCCGGGTAAAAACGTCAAATTTCAGCATTTCTACAAAACAACAAATTGTGCGGAAGGTGACGGGGTCTCAAGTCTTTCTGAAAGCCCCCATTGAGCGGCCTTAGGGTTTGAGGTGAGGATCCTAAAGCAGCAACACTAACCGCTGTGCCGCCCAGTCTGACATTCAGTGTTAGCTATGAGGCGATGAAGAACTCCTCTGGCTTGATTCTTCTGAGCTGTCCACTTTGTCCTCGTACTTCTTTTATTAGTCATTGTGACTAACGGCCCCCCATCTTGTTTTCTCTGTCTGCCCCCTCGCTCCATTTACAATTTTAGCACATAATGAAATTGTTTGCTCTGGGTAGACATTACACTTGCTAATTGCCTCTCGTTTCTCTTCTACCTGAACTTGACCTTGGAGCTCACTTGGAAAGGATTATTTGATTTCCGCAAGGAAGGACCATGAATTTCAAAATGATAATAAATCATCTCGTGGGCAGTAAATGGAATTTAGGATCACTTTATCCAAAGCTGACATGCCGGACTCGGCTTCTGGACTTTTTTTATTTTTCTTTTATTGGAGGCTAACTGCTCACTTTAGCGGAAAATGTTTGCTTAACCCTTCGTCTCCCCTGTGAGTTCACCGTTTACGACGTTTTCTGGGTCACAAGCACAGATGTCATTAAAGGACGTAGTTTGTCACCAGCATTTGGGGACAGAGGGGGCCGGTCTTATTAGACAAAGACATTTAGCTGGCACCCTCGACTCAAGTGCAAAAAAAAAAAAAGAAGTCTAAAATATCGTTAATGACACAGCAATTCATTAAAATGATATAAATAAGCAAGAACACGGAAGAAAAAATACGGATTTATTGTATCACGGGAATTCGAATGGCACACGAAGGGCACAGGGGGCTTGCTGTGATTGTTCATGTATATCATGAGGGGGTTACCGGGCACCAGAGATCAGGGTCTTAAGCCACTGAAGCCCCCCCTTACCCCCGATGCCATGTTTAAACTCATCCTGTGTCTGCATCAGTTATGGCAGCTGTGCTTTTCCCATGCTAATGATTAGTTCAAACATCGGCTGATAACATTGGTTCTTTATAATAATAATCTGCAATCAATTCATTTCACACTTATGCCTTCATAATTGCTTTCCCTTTCATTTATTTCAGCCGGAGTGGTGGCGCTCAGGCTAGGGATCTGCACTGGTAATTAGAAGGTTGCCAGTTTTGAATCCCGTAAATGCCAAATGGGACTCTCCTCCGTCCTGGGAATGGCGTTAATCCTGCAGGGAAAAACCTGGGGATTGGTGGCAGAATTGGCACTCCAGTCACCATAAAAAGCCTCACACTGTTCCACTCCATCTGAAATGGTGTGGTGCTGACGTGTCACCCACTGCATGGCTGTACTCGGGTCCTAATCCAGGATCCTGAGCTGGTTTGTCATGTGGTGGGTGTGGCAATGCGCTGTATCAGGGTGGGCGCCTAACCACTCTCATTTATTTCCAGAAGTGACTTTCTTGTCCTCTATTAGTTAACTTACCTAAAGCACCAGGAGAGGGCGCTGCTGTGTGAGCCGTTTGTGTTCCTGCGCTCTGCCCAGCGGTTGACTCACTTGCATTGGGCAACCAAGTAAAAGAATCTACAAAAAAAAAAAAAAATTACAAATAAAAATCTCCAAAAAGTAATTACATGTAAATTACAAGAAAAAATCTCCAAAAAACTAATTACAAGTAAATTACGAATAAATATCTCCAAAAAACTAATTACAAGTAAATTATGAGTAAAATCTCCAAAAAATAATTACAAGTAAAATTTCCAAAAACTAATTACAAGTAAATTACGAGTAAAATCTCCAAAAAACTAATTACAAGTAAATTACGAGTAAAATCTCCAAAAGTAATCACAAGTAAAATTTCCAAAAACTAATTACAAATAAATCCCCTAAAAAGTAATTACAAGTAAATTACAAGTAAAATTTCCAAAACTAATTACCAATACATTATCTCCAAAAGTAATTGCAAGTAAATCTAAAATGTCCAAAAAGTAATTACACTAAATTTCAAATATAATTACAAGTAAATTATGAGTAAAATCTCCAAAAAATAATTACAAGTCCAAAAAAATTACGAGTAAAATCTCCAAAAAACTAATTACAAGTAAATTACGAGTAAAATCTCCAATAAGTAATTACATGTAAATTACAAGTAAAATTTCCAAAATATCCAAGTTCAAGCGACCGCTCTCAAGGAGCAATTGAAACTGTAAACTCCATCCTAGTTGAAGTCACACCAAACATTTCTCCGTTTTCAGAACGACGGGTTATCATATTCGCCGTTGCTTTTCAATGGGGGATTTTTTGGGATCTTAAAACTTTGTACACTGGGATCTTTTCGTGATATCACCAAGAAAACAGAACTGTCGGAACAAATTTCCTTTGAAGAAAACGTGTGGCACATCTCAACAAAATTGGTACCCGGGGGTGGGGCCGAGTTGTTTCAAGTGAACAGACAGACAGACAGACAGACAGACAGACATGGCCTTTTGCAATAGGTGCTGAACATGTTGTATGTGAATTCACCTAAAATAAAATCGTCAGTGGTCTCCCCTCGACTTTCTCATTTACTCAGATATGGGGATGGATATCTGAGAAGTAAACCGCAAGACTATGATTATATTTTTATATATGTACATTAAAGAACCATCAACAACAAATTAAATCAAATTAATAATATATTGAACAGTTATTATAAAAGTAAAGTTGAAGAAATGGATGAATAAGAGATAAAGTACCACTTCCGGTTAGTGGAAATAGCTCAAAAGTAGAAGTTTCCATTTTGTACCTAATACTTGTATGTAAAGTTTGGTTGACCGAAGTGAAATCATACTCAAGTTATCGTGTTTACACACACATACGCACACACACACACAGACAGACACACCAACATAATTCCAAAAATGGTATTTTCGGACTCACGAAAGTCCAAAACATTGAGATTCATCAAAATTCTCAAAATGCAATTTTTGGAGGATTCCCATAGTTTTCCTATACTACATATATGAGAAAGTCAGGGTGATCGAAAACATTGAGATTCATCGAAATTCTAAACATCGAATTTTTGGATAATTCCAATACTTTCTCTATACTTCGTTTACGAGAAAGTCAGGGAGGTCTAAAATAAAATTCTCAACATTGAATTTTTGGATGATATTATAGCTTTCCCTGTCTTCCATACTAATAAAAAGCAAAGCCCTCACTCACTTACTCACTGACTGACTGACTCACTGACTGACTCATCACTAATTCTCCAACTTCCCGTGTAGGTGGAAGGCTGAAATTTGGCAGGCTCATTCCTTACAGCTTACTGACAAAAGTTGGGCAGGTTTCATTTTGAAATTCTACACGTAATGGTCATAACTGGAACCTACTTCTGTCCATATACTGTAATAGCCTGCAGCTCGGTCCACCGTGTGAGGTGGAGTTGCGTCTCGCATCATCACGCCTCCCACGTAATTGAGTGCCTGCCCATATAAGGTAAATATTCGCGGGTGAAGGACTGTGCTTAGCATATTCGTAAGGGCAGCTACTGTGGAAACTCTCCCTCAGCCAAAGTGCGAGTGAAACTTTTAAGTGCCGGGTCTGAGCTAAAATTAAATAAAGCCGTGGACATCGCAAGATCTCACGAGATATTTGCGAGATAGAAGTTCAATGAGAAGACGCAGGGTATAAAGACCTGGAGTCATGGAGAACATGGAAGGACGAGTTCACATTATACACAGAACTTGCAATGCTGGAGGCAGAGGAAAACACTAAGGTCAGATTATTCCGTTATCTTATTGGAGAGAGCGACAGAGAATTGTGTCAGGCGCTGATCGGTGATGTAGGAGCTGATGAGTTAACCATGAGCTTGAGTGGTGGGCCGTCAGGGCCTGCAAGGCCTTCTCTGCTGGTCTAAAAAAATATCTGAATCACAAACTGATGTTAATTATATTTTATTATACTTATTAAAAAATTCCAAATAGTCTGTCCGCTTCCTTTCATAGCTTTTCCGATGGTTGTGCTGCTTCCAGGCATGTATTTTCGTATTAAAGCATTTAACCAATCACATTTCGGCCATCATTTGTTGCCAGGCAGAGAGGCTTTCAGAATCTGTTGTGGAGGCACTCTAACACGTCGATTAAACTGTTGCTTCAACCAATCAGATTTTGAGTTGGAGTCAGTAGGGCCCTCTAGCAGGCGTACGGCAACATCGCCGTATTCAGACCCATTGATTGGACAGAAGCCGATATGAGGAACTCTAAGACGCCATTGAACGCACCGCAGGCGCTCCGAGCGCAAGATCCTCGCGCACTACCGCCAACTCCATGGCAGGATTCTGGACAATATTATTAGTTTCGGGAATACAAGAAAAATTTCCCGCATGCAGCCTTCTCCAGTTTAGCACAAGAGCCACGGAGCGCTTTTGATCTGATTCAGCTAAAAACAGAACTGACTGTAATGTATGCCATGGATGATTTTGCAGGAAAATCTCCCACTGATCTCCTTGACTTCCTTCATCAGAAAAATCTGAATGAGAGCACGGGGCGGCTGTTCACATTGGTATATTTGGCGGTAAGCATTCCCGTGTACACAGCTTGTGTCGAGCGGACATTTTCAGCCCTAAAGCGAATTAAAACTCATGCCAGAAATACGACAGGGCGGGTTCGACTTTCAGTATTAGCTTCGATAGCGATAGAAAGTGACTTTTTGATGGAACTGAAGCGCATGGATAATCCGTACGACAGAGTGATTGAACTGTTTTTGAGGAAAGAGAAGAGGATGGATTTTGTTTACAAATAATCTGAATTTTTGGTGAGTAAAATGTTGCGATTTTCCTAAATAATATTACAGGTTTATGAGTTATTATTGATGTTTTTTATGTGTGTCGCGGCTGTGGCTGCAGTACTGTAGAAAGGAAATTGTTCACCCCTGGTTTGTCTATTCAATAAAGGCACTTATTGCGGCCACAGGAGTTATCTATCTGTGATGTAGCGGCTCTTTATATCGTATTTCTGCATATTAAGATGGTTTTTATAACCATAAATTAGTTTTTGATTCAGACGGAGCACTACTGAAGGCCTAGGTGTGAGATGCACGGTCCGCCACTGGACCAGATGATACGTAAATTTGATGAACATTACAACCTGAAAATAAATGAAACTGTAGAGAGGTTCAGATTATACTTCTCCCAGTGCGTCTCTCTAAATCCTCCGTGCGGGAACATTATCATAAAGCTTAACAATCCTACTGTTACACCTTCTACGTGCACCCAACCGTCCTTATTATGAAGTCTTCCTTGCTTTACCGCTGGCTGCTTCTTTCCATTCACCTTTCCAGCTCTTTATTTAAACAGTTTTCCTTCGCACTTTTCCGCTCCTTCGCTGTCTTCTCCCTTTTCGTTCAAAATACGCCCCTCCTTTTTACAGTCAGCTCCCCTTACGTCACACCATGGTACGTTTAGCACAAGTTAATACCGGGAATGCCTGTTAAACATCTTACATTCACGAGTAGCGATTTGCGTAGTGAACACTTCGATGAATGAAACCTGTTATCTTTACAACGCTTGACAAACACGGAATGTAACTTCATAACAACACGTCCTCCAAATACGAACCTGATTGAAAGAAATAATGAGAATCAAACACTCATAACAGTCACAAATCAATTACATTGACAATCATGTTACGTTATTTTCCAAATGTTTCCTTTTCTTTTTCATAAACTTCTTTAACACACTACTTCTCCAAAGTGCAGGTATTTTCCATCCATCCATCCTCTTCCGCTTATCCGGGGTCGGGTCGCGGGGGCAGCAGCTTAAGCAGAGAAGCCCAGACTTCCCTCTCCCCGCCACTTCTTCCAGCTCTTCGGGAGAATCCCAAAGTTCCCAGGCCAGCCGGGAGACATAGTCCCTCCAGCGTGTCCTGGGTCTTCCCCGGGGCCTCCTACCGGTTGGACGTGCCAGAACACCTCACCAGGGAGGCGTCCAGGAGGCATCCTGATCAGATGCCCGAGCCACCTAATCTGACTCCTCTTGAGGAGGAGCAGCGGCTCTACTCTGAGCTTCTCACCCTATCTTTATGGGAAGGCCCAGACACCCTGAGGAGGAAACTCATTTCAGCCGCTTGTATTCACGATCTCGTTCTTTGGTCACTACCCATAGCTCATGACCATAGGTGAGGGTAGGAGCGTAGATCGACTGGTAAATTGAGAGCTTTGCCTTACGGCTCAGCTCCTTTTCACCACGACAGACCGATGCAGAGCCCGCATCACTGCGGATGCCGCACCGATCCGCCTGTTGATCTCACGCTCCATTCTTCCCTCACTCGTGAACAAGACCCGAGATACTTGAACTCCTCCACTTGGGGCAGGATCTCTCCCCCAACCCTGAGAGGGCACTCCACCCTTTTCCGGCTGAGGACCATGGTCTCGGATTTGGAGGTGCTGATTCTCATCCCAGCCGCTTCACACTCAGCTGCGAACCGATCCAGAGAGCTGAAGATCACGGCCTGATGAAGCAAACAGGACAACATCATCTGCAAAAAGCAGTGACCCAATCCTGAGTCCACCAAACCGGACCCCTTCAACACCCTGGCTGTGCCTAGAAATTCTGTCCATAAAAGTTATGAACAGAATCGGTGACAAAGGGCAGCCCTGGCAGAGTCCAACTCTCACTGGAAGCGGGCTCGACTTACTGCGGCAATGCGGACCAAGCTCTGACACCGGTTGTACAGGACCGAACAGCTCTTATCAGGGGTCCGGTACCCCATACTCCCGGAGCACCCCCCACAGGATTCCCCGAGGGACACGGTCAACGCCTTTTCCAAGTCCACAAAGCACATGTAGACTGGTGGGGCAAACTCCCATGCACCCTCCAGGACTCTGCTAAGGGTGAAGAGCTGGTCCACTGTTCCGCGACCAGGACGAAAACCACACTGTTCCTCCTGAATCCGAGGTTCGACTATCCGACGGACCCTCCTCTCCAGAACCCCCGAATAGACTTTTCCAGGGAGGCTGAGGAGTGTGATCCCTCTATAGTTGGAACACACCCTCCGGTCCCCCTTTTTAAAGAGGGGACCACCACCCGGTCTGCCAATCCAGAGGCACTGTCCCGATGTCCATGCGATGTTGCAGAGGCGTGTCAACCAAGACAGTCCTACAACATCCAGAGCCTTAAGGAACTCCGGGCGTATCTCATCCACCCCGGGGCCCTGCCACCAAGGAGTTTTTTGACCACCTCGGTGACTTCAGTCCCAGAGATGGGAGAGCCCACCTCAGAGTCCCCAGGCTCTGCTTCCTCATTGGAAGGCATGTTAGTGGGATTGAGGAGGTCTTCGAAGTACTCCCCCACACCCACAAGTCCCAGTCGAGGTCAGCAGCGCCATCCCCACCATATACAGTGTTGACACTGCACTGCTTCCCTCCTGAGACGCGGACGGTGGACCAGAATCTCCTCGAAGCCGTCCAGAAAGTCGTTCTCCGTGGCCTCTCCAAACTCCTCCCATGCCCGAGTTTTTGCCTCAGCAACCACCGAAGCCGCATTCCGCTTGTCCTGTATTTTGCTAGTACTTAATATATGAGAAAGTCAAGGAGGTCTAAAACATCGAAATTCAACAAAATTCTTGACATTGAATTTTTGGATGATTCCAATACTGTACTTTGTATATGAGAAAGTAACAACATATATAAAGAGTGATCATATAAACAGAGCAAGATGTCAACAGCCAGTAATCCCCAGTAAGTAATCAATAATCTCAAACTCACCGACACCACAAGCACATTCAATGAACAGGGCTGTTTATTTTCTTCAGCATATTTGGGGTTGAGGGCGGTACCTGGAAGGAGATGGAGAGGTGGCCCCACCCCTTGGGGAACCACTCACAAAATACATGGAACTTAACAGAGCAAGCATATAGAAGTTAAAAAAATACAGAAAATTAATAAGTACACTGCAATTCAAGTAACAATATATTCTGGTTGGTATTTTATTTATTTTTTTTTAAATTGAGGAGTTTTTGGGACTTTTATTGTGGAGTTTCTAAGGTCAAGGAATTTGATGAAGTCATTTATGTCATCCTATATCGGTTCCTGGCTAAATTTGAATTTTTTTTGCATCTTATTGTGACACCAATTTAAATTTTGGCTGGCGGTATCGTTATGTGACTTTCACGCAGGCTGCTGCCGAGGCAAACTCCCAGAAGTCCCCAGGAGTGTTCTCATGTGACATCATCGGCACGTTCCTTTAAAGTGGTTATGTAAGTGGGCTTTCCTGCGTCATCTGGTCAGATGGGTGGAGTGTTGCAGTATTTGTTGTCCTTTTGAGAGTTTCTCCCATGTCTGCACAAGTTCCCTGGAGCTCAGGTTTCTGGTCACCTCTCTCTTATCAAGGCTCTGCTCTCATGGGTGTCCAGCTGTTGGAAGACTTGTTCCAAACTTCTTCCATTTCAGAATTATGGTGGCTACTGTGTGTTCTTGGAAGCCTTCAATGCTGTTGATATTTTGTTGCAGCCTTTACCAGATCTGTCAGCTTCTTCTAGTGCCCCTTTGAAGTCCACGCCATACCTCATTTCCCATCATTTAAGTAAGCCTTGAAGTTGTCTTCCGAGCACAAGTGTGTGGCAACAGACATCTGGGAGATAGGCTTGGCGTGGAGTCACTACCCCTCAGAGTCTAGATGAGCCAATTGAGATGATATCGATGCCTACCGGATGTGTCCCTGTGGAGGTTTTACGGGCACAACCAGCTTGGAGGAGATCTCTGAGAAGATGCGGAGCATTGCTTGGAGATTATATCTCCAAGATGGCCTGGGAACGCCTTGGAATCCTACAAAATGAGTTGGCAAGTGTGGCTGGGGAAGGAATGTATGTGCTCCTCTGTAATTTAACCTGGTCTTGGATAAGCGATGGAAAATGAATGCATGAAAGAGACATGGTGGAAAACTTCAAATTTGACACAAATGTCAGAAAGCTGTTCTTCACATAAAAAACCACAGACAAATGGAATAAACAACCAAGTAGTGTGGTGGACCATGGGACTTTAGGGTCCTTCAGATCTCAACTCCATGTTATCCTGGACCTCTGGAATATGGTAGATAAGTTTGTTGGCCTGATCTTGTCACAACTTTTCTGATGTCCTTCTTCTTCTTCTTTCGGCTGCTCTCTTTTAGGGGTTGCCACAGCAGATCATCTTTCTCCATATCTTCCTGTCCCCGCCATCTTGTTCTGTCACGCCCATCACCTTCAAGTCTTCTCTCACCATACCCATACACCTCCTCTTAGGCCTTCCTCTTCTTCTCTTGACTGGCAGCTCTATCCTTAATACTCTTCTTCCAGTATACCCAGCATCTCTCCTCTGCACATGTCCAAACCAACGCCATCTAATCTCTCTGACTTTGTCTCCAAACCATCCAACCTAAACTGACCCTCTAATGTCCTCATTTCTAATCCTGTCCATCCTTGTCACAAATCTTAGCATCTTTAACTCTGCCACCTCCAGCTCTGTCACCTGTGCCACCGTCTCCAGCCCATATAACATAGCTGGTCTCACTACCGTCCTGTAGACCTTCCCTTTCACTCTTCATGATACCCGTCTGTCACAAATCACTCCTGACACTCTTCTCCACCCCTCCACCCTTTCAGTACTCTCTTCTTCACTTCTCTTCCACAATTCCCATTACTCTGTACTGTTGATCCCAAGTATTTAAACTCCTCCACCTTTGCCAACTCTACTCCCTCATCCTCACCACTCCACTGACCTCCCTCTCATTCACACACATGTATTCTGTCTTGGTGGTCCTACTGACCTTCATTCCTCTCCTCTCTAGAGCAGATGTCCACCTCTCCAGGGTCTCCTCAAACTGCTCCCTACTCTCACTACAGATCACAATGTCATCAGCAAACATCACAGTCCACGGGGACTCCTGTCTAATCTCGTCTGTCAGCCTGTCCATCACCATTGCAAATGAGAAAGGACTCAGAGCCGATCCCTGATGTAATCCCACCTCTGTCACTTCCACCGCAGACCTCACCATGGTCACACTTCCCTCATACATATCCTGTACGACTCTTACATACTTCTCTGCCACTCCCGACTTCCTCATACGATACCACAGCTCCTCTCAGTCACCCTGTCATTTGCAGGTCCACAAAGACGCAATGCAACTCCTTCTGGCCTTCTCTTTACTTCTCCATCAACATCCTCAGAGCAAACATCTCATCTGTGGTGCTCTTTCTTGGCTTGAAACCATCCTGCTGCTCACTAATCATCACCTAACTTCTTAACTGAGCTTCCACTACTCTTTCCCATAACTTCATGCTGTGGCTCAGCAATTTTAGTCTTTCTAAAAGATGAAAAAAAAAAAAGTGGAACCCCTTGAAATATGAATCATTTATTCCGAAGCGTTTTAGGTCTACAGATGCTGATCTTACTATCTTAAACATTCAGTTTCACATTAGCAAATAAAAGAAAGCGCCTCATAAGGGAAATAAATGAAACAAAGCGTCTTTTCAGCCGTTTGGGTGCCTTAACTGCATTTCTTTAACCTGAGCCACTATCAGCGTGAGGCAAGTCAATTAAAAAATGTCATTTACGGACGGCAGGCTTAACTCTAATGAGTGCTTTGAGCGTCTCGTCCTTCCATTCGCTCCACTCTTGGCTTATCTCTTTAAGTGTCTGCTTTTCTCTTATTAATTTTAATTGTATTTAAGGGACTTTGTCGATCTTCAGATGGAAGATTATGGAATTATTGCTGTGCTTTTAACACGTCAGGCGCTCCTCTGATTTCACGCACGATATGAGTCATGAGGAAATTTGAATTCTTAATTTATAACGTAGCTCAGTAAAGATGACGATTCCTGATTTATGGAAAAGCGACGTACAAGTCTTACAGCAAAATACATCCCATCTCTGAGAGCAAAGCTAAAGTTCTGACATCCATTATCCAACCCGCTATATCCCAACCTAAGGGTCTAAGGGGGGTCTGCTGGAGCCAATCCCAGCCTACACAGGACGCAAGGGAGGAAACAAACCCCGGGCAGGGCGAAGTTCTGACATTTGGAACGTATTTTAGATTTGTTTAATTTATAGTGCCTGTTATTCACCCCCTTGGAAGTTTTATTGTTAAATGATTTTAAAATCCCAGTGGACTTAATTTGGCTTTTTTGACACTCGTCAACAGAAAAAAAAGATGTTAAAGAAACATAACTCTGCAAAATGCAAAGCGGCCCAGCTGCAGACCTCCAGTGGCAGGCCCCTCTGTAGTTCCTCTTGGACCCTGTGACGTTATTCAGGGCCATATGGCTAAAGGTGACAGTGACGTAGGTTTAGAAGGTCCATGTTCTATAAGAAATGAAAGTGAAGCTGATGTTCAGTGCTTTGGCAGTCCTCCACCAGCAGGCCTCTCTGTGGCACCTCTAGCCACAGGACCCTGTGACGTCTTTCAGCCACCTGTGGCTGAAGGTGACAGTGACATAAGCTTAGAAGGTCCACGTCCTGTAAGAAACAAAAGTGATGTTGACGTTCCGTGTTCTTACAGACCTTCACCAGTAGGCCCCTCTATGGTACCTCTAGCCACAGAACCCTGTTATGTCATTCAGGGGCCTGTAGCTAAAGGTGACAGTGACATAGGTTTAGAAGGTCCACCTTCTGCAAGAAATGAAGGTGATCTTGATGTCAGTGCTTTTGCAAACCTCCACCAGCAGGCCCCTCTATGGCACCTCTATCTAAAAAACCCTGTGATGCCATTCAGGGGCCTGTGGCTGAAGACAACAGTGACATAAGTTTAGAAGGTCCAGCTTCTGTAAGAAATGGGGGTGATGTTGATGTTCAGTACTCTTGCAGACCTCCACCAGCAGGCCTCTCTATTGTACCACTAGCCACAGGACCTTGTACCACTTAGCCACAGGACCTTGTGATGTCATTCAGGTGCCTGTAGCTGAAGGTGACAGAGACATAGGTTTAGAAGATCCACCTTCTGTAAGAAATGAGGGTGATGATGATGTTCAGTACTAAAGAAGACTTGAAGACCTCAGGGGCCACCAGCAAGCACCTCTTGATGTGCTTTGCAAACCTCAAGCCACAGGACCTTGTGATGTCATTCAGGGGCCTGTGGCTGAAGGTGACAGTGATGTTCTTCTAGAAAGTCTGCCTTCTGTTAGGAATGGAAATGAAGCTGTTGTTCAGTGCTCTGGCAGACCTCCACCAGCAGGCCTCTCTATGGTACCTCTAGCCACATGACCTTGTGATGTCATTCAGGGGCCTGTAGCTGAAGGTGACAGGTATGTAGGTCTAGAAAGTCTAGGAATGGAAGTGAAGTTGAAGTTCAGTGCTCTTGAGTGCCATTCATGTTTTTTCATTCGTTTTCTTTGTCTGATCTTTCGTAAAACACGTGTACGCCATTGTTTTTTATTAACAGATTTTGATGCAGCATTTGCTGACCCTTTGTAGATCGCTAAAGACATCTTAAGTCGCCAAATTTAACAAGGCAAGTATGACATGATCTGATGGGAATATTGTAATAAAGTATTAAATTTGTTATACTAGGAAAGCATGGTGGTACCATGCCTCGTAAAAAGGGGGCCGGAGTTTAAGTCCCGGGTGCAGCCTATGAGGAGATTGCCCATTTTCTTCAGAAGAAGACTCAAAGTGGGATTTGCTGTCAAAGGAGCTTCTACAAAGGACTGATTTGAGGGTCCGAATAGATCTCAGTTTTATATATTTTGAAGAAATTTGCAATCCTTTCTAAAGATTTCTGTCCACTTTGGATTATCAAGTGTAGACTGATGGGCAAAAATGGCAGATGTCACCAGCTAGTCAGTCATTTTCTAACTCCTGAACAGGGTGACGGGGGTCTGCTGGAGCCTATTCAAGCTAACACAAGGGCACAAGGCAGGAACAAACCCCGGAATGGGCGCCCAGATGTCATCATTTCAAGTTAAATCCACAAGACAAGCAGGTGTGCAGTAAGTGAAGGGGTCTGAGGGGTTTCTGAATCCCCTGTCAGTGTGTGTGTGGGTGTCAGCTGGTAATCTCCTTCGCCATTTTGCAGGTGCTGAGCTGCAATTGAAGAGGCAGAGAGGTGTGGGTGATGATTTTTAATGAATTGATCTTCATTCAATTCACATTACGAAGAGCACTCAAGTGTGCCAACCTGGGAGGCAGAAGAATGTGGCAGGAAAGACAGCAGAAGGAGGTTTGACTGGAATTTCAGCAAAAACCTGCAGGACGTGAGACACTCTGGCAGCCCCGTGACAGACTGGTAAAGTAATCCACTGTACCCAGGGGCAGAAAAGTGAACGTCAAATTCCCAGTAGTGTGCCGCTGTGCCACGTGGTCAAAGGGCTCTCGAGGCCCAAGAAAACATTTTACCTGTGCTTTAAAAATCAAGTAATGAGGTGACAAAAGTTCATTTCATTGTCATTTCAATGCAGTCCAGTGAGATTCTCATTTTCTGGTGGACCACTGATTAGTGACAGCAGTACAATACCAGTGACATATGACAACATAATAATAATGATGATGATGATTGTGATTATGATGATAACAATAATGATGATGATGATGATTTTAATAATAATAATAATTATGATGATGATGATGATGATGATGGCGATTTTAATAATAATTATGATGATGATGATGATGATAATATAATAAAGATGATGATGATGATGATGATAATAATGATAATAATACATTTTATTTATTAAGCGCCTTTCCCATGCATGTAATGGCACCATAGAGACATGCACCAGGTCCACTATTGGCTTTTTAGTACCACAGATGTCCTTCTCATCTTCCTCACTCTCTACTTCAATTAGGTAGACTTTTATTAATCCCAAGGGAAACTAAGATACCTACAGGAAGAAAGAAAAAAAACAAGAATACAGTCAGTCAATCAATTGATAAATACATAAATGAATAAAAATTGTGCAGATCTTAAGATCTTGATCTTAAAGATCTTGATCTTAAAGAGTACATCGGGAGTATTGGGCTGAAAAGACCCCAGAGATGCTTGTTAACACAATGTAGTTGAATGAGGATGATGATGATGATGATGATGGTGATGATGATAATAATGATGATGATTTTAATAATAATGATGGTGATAATGATAATAATAATGATGATGATGGTGATTTTAATAAAAATAATTATGATGATTATGATGATAATAATAATAAAGATGATGATGATAATAATGATGATGATAATGATGATAATAATAATAATAATAATGATGATGATGATGATAATGATGAGGATGATGGTGATTTTAATAATAATAATTATGATGATGATTATGATAATAATAGTAAAGATGATGATGATGATAATGATGAGGATGATGATGATGATCATAATAATGATAATAATACATTTTATGGGTGGCACGGTGGTGCAGTGGTAGCGCTGCTGCCTCGCAGTTAGGAGACCAGTTCGCTTCCGGGTCCTCCTGCATGGAGTTTGCATGTTCTCCCGTGTCTCGTGGGTTTCCTCCCGCAATCCAAAGACATGCAGGTTAGGTGGATTGGCGGTTCTAAATTGGCCCTAGTGTGTGCTTGGTGTGTTTGTGTGTGTCCTGCGGTGGGTTGGCACCCTGCCCAGGATTGGTTCCTGCCTTGTGCCCTGGGATTGGCTTCGCAGATCCCCGTGACCCTGTTTTCGGATTCTGCGGGTTAGAAAATGGATGGATACATTTTATTTATATAGTGGCTTTCCCATGCATGTAATGGCACCATAGGGACATACATCAGGTCCACTCATGGGCTTGTTAGTACCACAGATGTCCTTCTCATCTTCCTCAGTCCAGCTCTACTTCGATTACATTCGATTAGGTAGACTTTTATTAATTCCAGGAGGAAACTGAGATACCTACAGGGAGAGCAAGAAAAAGAACAAGAATACAGTCAGTCAATCAATCGATAAATACATAAATGAATAAAAATTGTGAGACATTTCAAAATTATCTTAAAGAGTACGTCAGGAGGAAGCATTAAATTGCCTGAAAGCGCCGTGGGCTGAAAAGACCCCCAGAGATGCTTCTTAACACAATGTAGTCGAATGAGTCTGTGGTGAAAACAGCACTGAGGGAGACGTCACCTGGAGAGGATTATTCATGATGGTATCCAGTTCTACCCTGTCCTCTTTTCTCTGTTTCTCTCATTATTTAATCAATAGCACAGGGGTCTCCCCTCAAGGGCCTTCTCTGTCCCACCCCGACTCCTTCCTCTCGCCTCCCTCTTGCTGTCCCCTCTCACTGCTCGTCTTCCTCAGGATGTGACTTTTTTCTCTACACACTTGATACTTCAAACAGTACACCAGGCTTGGATTTCACAAAATTCAAATGAGAGTGGCATACACCTAATCACAATATAATTTTATAGCACCTTTCAACAGGGGCCGCTCCATTTTAACACTGTAGTCCTGATGGGTGACACGACCAGGCAGTCTGTGGCGGCGATGTCCTCAGATGGTGGCCACTGATCTTAAAACTCTTATTATAATAAAAACACCAAATCCCCCTCCGTCCCTCCAGCTCTGTTTACACATTCAGATGATGAACTCTGCCAGCGATGTCTAAGTGAACTTAAGGTGTACTTTTTATTTTTTAAAACATATTAAATGAATAAAAGTCAAATTTCAATTCCGTGCTGAGTGCCACTAATGATTTTTCATGCCATACTTTAAGATTGCCTCGACACCATTGCAGGCTCCTTATTCCCATTCAGACTAATGAAATATTAATAACTCTGATAGACTGATCCATCTAGTGTTACATTTAAATAAATGACATGCACTGAATGGAAAGACTATATCATTTAAAAGCACGTTCTCCTGGGCCTTAGTGTTTCTATAAACACTTAGGAGAAATCAATATTTAACCCTGTGGGCATCTTGTTCCACAAGGGAGCGTAGCGTGGTGCTCATTTAAGGCCGCGCTGCTGTATTGATTGAGGCTCATTGTTCTCTACAACAAACTCTCAAAAGCAATTTGCAAGGCTAGAAAAAATGAAAGTTAAAAATGGACTCTGTTACCGCCAGAAAAGTGCCCGCAACAATAATGGGTTTCATTTTGGAGTCTGTGCCAGAGGCTGTGCTTCAAATGCTGCAAAGTAATTTAGTCATCTAAAATTCTGAAACCGCTTAATCCAGTTCTGGGTTCTTTGAGAGGGTTCGGTGCAAAGCAGGAACCGACTTTGTATGGGATGCCAGTCCAATGCAGTATTTATCTATAATGATAGGTAAGGAAAAACAGATAAAAAATACATAAACAAAAAACACGATATCTACCTTAATTAAAGCCTATGTGTCGGTGTATCTGGGAATCCACCTGGTCACTATGTCTCTGACATTCCAATGAAGGTGCGTCACAAACATTTGCTGTAAGGAAATGGACTGCATTTGTGATGACGTATTACAAATATTAATACTGCCTTTACAAATCCCATACCAAATGGCATATAACACAGACACATGCAGTGTATTTGTCATTCCAACAGATGGTGCATCACAAACATGAACATTGCTTTCACAAATCCCATACCAAATGGCATATAACAGATTACATTTGTCATTTCAAAAGATGGAATATCACAAACACTAACTCAGCTTTTATGAGTCGCATACCAAATAGCATATAACAGAGAAACATAAATTGTACACTATTTGTCATTCCAACAGATGGCGCATCACAAACATGAACACTGCTTTTACAAATCCCATACCAAATGGCATATAACATAGACACATGCATTGTATTTGTCGTTCCAACAGATGGTGCATCGCAAAAATTAACATTGCTTTCACAAATCCCATACCAAATGGCATATAACAGATTACATTTGTCATTTCAAAAGATGGAATATCACAAACACTAACTCAGCTTTTATGAGTCGCATACCAAATGGCATATAACATAGACATGTGCATTGTATTTGTCGTTCCAACAAATGGTGCATCGCAAAAATTAACATTGCTTTCACAAAGGTCATTTCAATTGCATATCACAGAAACATATTCATTGCATTTGTCATTCCAACAGATGGCACATCACAAACATGAACATTGCTTTTACAAATCCCATACCAAATGGCATATAACAGATTACATTTGTCATTTCAAAAGATGGAATATCACAAACACTAACTCAGCTTTTATGAGTCGCATACCAAATGGCATATAACAGAGAAACATAAATTGTACACTATTTGTCATTCCAACAGATGGCGCATCACAAACATGAACACTGCTTTTACAAATCCCATACCAAATGGCATATAACATAGACACATGCATTGTATTTGTTGTTCCAACAGATGGTGCATCGCAAAAATTAACATTGCTTTCACGAAGGTCATTTCAATTACATATAACAGAAACATACTCATTGCATTTGTCATTCCAACAGATGGCACATCACAAACATGAACATTGCTTTTACAAATCCCATACCAAATGGCATATAACAGAATACATTTGTCATTTCAAAAGATGGAATATCACAAACACTAACACAGCTTTTTTGAGTCCCATACCAAATGGCATATAACAGAGACACATAAGTTGTACACTATTTCTCATTCCAACAGATGGCACATCACAAACATTTACACTTTTTTTATGAAATCCATACCAAATAGCATATTTTTTCAGCAGAAGACATACAGTATCACACACATTAACACTGCTTTCATGAAAGTCATATCAATTGCATATAACAGAGACATACTCATTGCATTTGACATTCCAACAGATGGCACATAACAAATAGTAACACTGCTTTTAAAATTACTGTACCAAATGGCATATAACGGAGACACATGCATTGGATTTGTCTTTCCAACTGGTGTTACATCACAAGCATGAACATAGCTTTTACAAATTCCATACTAAATGGTATATAACAGAGGCATACGCTTTGCATAGTGCACCGTAAACATTAATGGTGGGGTCTACGTTGATTACTTAAATTTCAATCCATCTCAGGCAAGTCCCAAAGCTAGTAATACAATAGCAAAATAACTTCTGTTGTGTAATATAACATTTCTTATCCTTTTATTACTGGCCAGCTGTGCTATCCATCTAAAATGGGTTGAAATCTAAATAACATGGGCCTCATTGTTAATGTTTTTTAGTGCCCCTGCAATACATTGCATTTGTCATTCCAAGAGATGGCACATTACAAACATATATAATAACAAAATGCATTAATACAAATATTTGGTATATATATCTGGTGGAATGACAAATTCAATGCCTATGTCTCTGTTATATGTCATTTGGTATAGGGTTTGTAAAAGCAGTGGTCATGTTTGTGATGTGCCATCTGTTGGAAAGCGAAATACGATGCATTTCTTTAAAACAAATGTTTGTGATGTGCCATCTGTTGGAATGACAGAGACATGGCAACCAGAAGGACACACAGATACAGAGACACTTGTTCTTTGATTGAGGTGGATACTCTTAATGGCACTGGCACTTAGACTGGGCACCATGTGGCATTCCAGACTCCCCATGCCCTGTCTAGTGGTGGCTTTTCTCGTGCCACCTTCTAACCAGATAGGCTGTGATCCACTAGAGCCCACAGGAGAATTAAGTGTATTCAAACATGCATAGATGGATGGATGGCTGAATAAACAGCTTTATCCATCTGTCTATTATTGGACCCGCTTAATCCCACTCTTTGCAGCCTGGTGTCATGAGAATCTGCATTGGCGCCAATTCGAGAGGTCACTTTAAACAGCCTGTTCTTAACTAAAAACTTTGACCTAAACCTGTTATTCCAAAAAATAAATATACAGATTTGTGAAACATTACCTGCCTGAGAAACCCCTAATGAAGCGGATCAGCGATGTTCTCATGCAGCGGGCAGTGAAGCCCACACATCTGTTGTTTATGCCTGTGCAATTCAGAAGCATGGTGCGATCGCATTTTTTTATGAAAGTCAATTTCTCACCCCCTTCTCTTCTGATGGGATTCAGCTGCCATTATGTCACTTTCTTCTGTGACACCTGCCTGGGAATGAACCTCATCCAACTGGAATAATTTAACCAGTCTGTGAAGACGAGCGAGATGTGGTGAAGTTCTTGTGCCAGAAAGACGCGAGCGTGAAGGCGCCTCAGCTGAGAGTCGGTGGTCCAACATTAGTGTCGGGTCTCAGTAATGAGAAGTGAGAAGCACATCTCGACAGGGGGCTTCTTTGCTTTAAGATACATGATCCTTCTTTGTTCTGGTAACCCTCAGTGATTTACTGGTTTCTTTGCTTTGATGCACGGTCAGTGCTGCTGGTGTGTCTTGTATTTGTGATCAGAGATATCAGAAAACCTGCGGTGGGCTGGCACCCCACCCGGGGTTTGTTTCCTGCCTTGCGCCCTGTGTTGGCTGGGATTGGCTCCAGCAGACCCAAATGACCCTGCAGTTAGGATATAGTGGGTTGGATAATGGATGGATGGATATCAGAAAATAACAGCAACCCGTGCACCAATCTGATCTGCGAGTCTGATGTTTGTTAATTCAAAGAGGTTCCCAATTATATTTTAGTAATATAATTTACAATAATCATATAAATAAAGACTGTTTAAGTTTGATCAAATTTTCACCAATTAGGCTCTTCTTATATTGGAGGACAAGTAAATACTGGAAGTGCCTGAATTGTTAGCCTCAATTTGCATGCATGTCCTACAATACTCACCTATTTCAAAGGTAAATCAGCAAACAAAACCTCAAATCCAAAGCAAAAAGACATCAATGGCTTCGATCCCTTACAGCAGCCAAAGGCGGCTCCCTTGGGAGGCATCCCTGCCGCAACTGCCCCCTCAACCCCTCCTGTCGACAAAAGTCGACATCCGCCCCAAAAGTGTTAAGCCAACAGAAGTCATTGCAAAACCTCCAAATGCCATCGGGCTTATTAACCAAGACGATGGGACTGGACCAGGGACTAAAGCTTTCCTCTATCACTCCTAGTTCCAGCATTTGCTTGATTTCCAGTTCCAGTTCAAATTTCTTTGCCTCCGGGAGTCTACAGGGCCGCTCTTGGACAATAACCCCTGCACAATCAGAGGGGTCTGACCGGGTTTTTCACTCACTACCTCTGGGACAGACCGGATAGCTGATTCCAGCTCCTGTTTCAGTCTGGCAGATAATTCCTCACCAAATTAAGGGGGTCTGTTTGAGCAAAGAGTGAGCCGGGCTGACCGGATGAGGGATCAGGGACCCTCTCCTTCCACGGTTTCAGCAATTCACATGATAAACCCGCTCACTTGGTCGACGATTGGGTTGTTTCACCAAATAATCGACCAGCCCTTTCCTCTCCTTAATTTCATAAGGGCCTTGCCAAAGGGCGAGTAATTTGGAGTGAGATGTGGGAAACAATACCATGAAGCGACCCCCCGGATGGAATTCTTGGAGAGTCGTGCTGTGGTCACAAAGGCGGGCCTGTGCTGCTTGCGCTTCCTCCACATGACTTTTTAGAATCGGTTTAGTTTTTCCAAATCTATTGTGTAACTGCGATATTTTCTAGAATGTTTGTCGAGGGAAGAGTCTTCCTTTCGAATATCCCCGGGGCTGTCGTCCGTATAACAATTCAAATGGTGAGGAGCCCGTAATGGCTTGTGGGACTTTCCAATAGGCAAGGAGAACGAGCAGGAGGAGTTGAACTCAATTCCTCCCATCCTCGTTGACCTCCTTGCGAAGCTTGATAGTCTGACTGAAACTCTGTTTCTGATGGTACACCGCGGCCCTTAAGTGTTTTATTTTCAGTAACTTGGAAGTTTTCTTGAACGTTTCTGAGGTAAAAGGTGTCCCTTGGTCCGTTAGGACTTCTTTAGGGATGCCGCTTGTGCAAAGACCCCTACTAGTTCCCATGCGATAGCTTTAGATGTAGTCGAGTGCAAAGGAACAGCCTCTAGATATTGGGTTGCATAATCCATGAGGATTAATATATATGTATGTTCTCGAGCTGAGGGCTCTAATAGTCCTACGATATCGACCCTGATTCTTTCAAAGGGGACATCAATTAGGGGAAGGGGAACAAGAGGAGCACGTGTCCCTCCTAGGGATCTTCTGTAGTTGACACTTCGGGCAGGAAATGCAAAAATGGCGAACCTCTTTGTTGATTCCCGGCCAAAAATATCAGAGCTTAATTCACTCTAAAGTCTTTTTGGAGCCCAGATGGCCTTCAAGGAGGTGGACGTGCGCCAACTCACAGACCTGCTGCCGGTAGGTACGTGGAATCAACAGTAATTTCTGGTCCTCCCCCTCATGCTCCATGACCCGATATAATAGGTCATTTTCTATCACCAAGTGAGGTCGCTGTGGCATCGGCTGATGAGGGCGTTGGCCATTGACTAGAACAACTGCATTCTTCGCGTGTTCCAGAGAGTTTTTTTCGTTTGATTTTCAAATTTGATGACAAATCTTTAATTTTAAAAGATGTCTTGTTGCACTTTTTAATTCACAATCCAGGGTTTTACAGTTATCCTCCCACTTGTGAAGCTTTTTCATGTATTTGTTGGCATTGTGTGTTTTGCTAACTCCCCATTTTTGTATGGCTAAAGCCAGCAGGTTGAACTTGAACAGGTTAGGTTAGCCATGCTCCTGGCCTACATCTTGACCTGTTTTTTGGAGACCTCATGCGTTTTTTTCCTTTTTTGATAACTCAATTTCATAGCAACTTTGAAGAAGTAGAAAATATAAATAAAAAGACGCGCTGCAGATCTTTCAGCCTTATTTGCATGCACATTTTGCTAATGAGCATGTCAAGCGTGTGCCAGAGTGTTGATTGCTCGTCATTTTGGAGAGAGAATTGAGATTGATGAGCTTAATTAAGGCTTATCATGGCCATTGGAGGAAGGAAACAAAAATCTCATTTCAATGAGTGGCATCGCAAACAAAAGGAAAATGAGCTTACAATCATCCTTTTAAAGAGGATGGAGTGCTCTAGAAGGTAATAGTTCTCCATGTTTAATTGCTCTTCATTTAAAATTTAGTTGCTGTATGGTGGGTGGCACACTGCCTCTTCTCTCTGTGGACCTGGGTTCAATTCATGTGCTGGCATTTCACGTTGTCCTCACAAACTCTATTTCCAGCCCAAAGATGTGTCATTTATTTTGCAACTTTATGATGAGTGACTGCGGTGGGTTGGCACCATGCCCTGGATTGGTTCCTGCCTTGTGCCCTGTGTTGGCTGGGATTGGCTGACCCCGTGAATTCAGCGGGTTAGAAAATGGATGGATGGATGATGAGTGAAAATGAGTGAGAAAGAAGATTGTCACACACAGTCATGTGAAAAAGTAAGTGCACCCAAGTTGTTGTTTATATTTTATCAACATATCTGAAGAGACAAACAGTAGATCTTCATGTGAGCAGTGCCTACCATTCCCTTGTCTTTTTCAGATCCACATCCCAGACGCGGCTTTATCATATACTCTGAAATTAACCGGTTATTGTTTATTAGTTTAAGGCATCCTATTTTAATTAACCAGTAACAATATAATGGTCCACGGAATGGCCAAACTATTCCAAATACCATAACTGCTTTAGCGTTGTTACTCTCACTGCACCTTCTTCTTCTTCTTTCAGCTGCTCCCTTTAAGGGTTGCCACAGCGGATCATCTTTTTCCATATCACTCTCACTGCACCACTCGGAGCATTTATATCATATAATCTGAGTGTGAATCATAGCAGCAGCTGATTGGAAAGAGAATTCTCGGTATACACCATGTACAAAGTCTATTTGAACTTCATCCGTACAACAAACACTTCAGAGCCTTTCCTGCACAGACCTCAGAAACAGTTTCAACCCAAGAACTCTAAACGCACTCAATCAGTCCATCAAGTGCTCCTTGTAGACCTGTTAGGCCTTAGAAGTACGATCACCTCACTGGAAACTTGCGATACAGTTATAATATCGCACAACCTGAGCCTCTTTATAAAGCGCATACTTACGTATGATGATGATATCATTTTTAAGATGAAATGCAGCAAAATATGTTTATTATATTATACAGATAAAACTTTAACTTCATTTAAATAATCTATATTGTTAATAATTAAACATGTGAGGACACGGTGTCGCAGTGCTAGCGAGCCGCTGGTGCTCCGTTCATGGATTGTTCCTGCCTCGTGCTGTATTCCTGCTAGGACTGGCGTGACACTGCATGGATAGATGGATAGAATAATTAAACACGTACTATGAAGATATTTCAATGTTCCTTAAAGGTTTTAAAGAATCAGCTTTCTCAGCTTACAGATGGCTTAACGTCTATTAACGTCTAACATCAGAGCTGATTGTGTGACGATTGGATATTTGGAGAAAGAAAAGTAGGGACAGGAATTAGTTGTTAGTAAGTTTGAAAGAGACAGTACTGCTGCAATAAATGATTTCATCGAAGGTTGTGTAGCAAGCATCTTGCATGAGGCAGGAACAATCACTTAACATGCTTTAACTCCTATCATCATGAACATGATATCAAGTATACATTTCAACATATTAATTATACAGAGAGCTGTAATATCACGAATGTAATGGATTCTGTGTCCTGTCAGAGGAAGAGAAAGCCGGTTTAGGAAGCACGTAGTGATTCACACACATAGAGCACATAGAAGATCAAATAAAAAACAAAGCATTTAACATGCTGCTTTAGTTACGATGAGATTTGAGAAACTAGTTAATTAAATGATTTTAAGATGAAGTTTATGATATTCTACTTTAATGACAAAATAAACTACATGATTAAAGTGGAAATTTCAAGATTAAAGTTGACGTTTTTTTTTCTCTGTACCCTAATAAGCTTTCATATGACACTCGGATGGTGGGCTACGACTCTCGTTTTCACGGCGACTTTGATATCTGACCGCTTCTTATTTATTTCGGCCACTGTGCAACATTGTGAACTTGAGCTTTCGAGTTTCTCCGACAGGCTATGTCACTCGATCAACTTCCATTTTTTCTTTATACCTCTGTTTAAACCAACAAATAGTACGGTTTTCTTTGCCTCCACTTGGTATTCGCTGAAATTCTTCTATTTACCCCCGTGATTTTGCCATTGCCTTTTCACAGAACGCTAAGCTTAAAGGCTAATTATATTGATTTGCATATTCAAAGAGGTGTAATTCTGGGAGTAGTTTGAGGTGTGGCAGCAGGCGCGTGCACGTGCGTTACTTTTCATGCTGACCGGAATTTATGGAGCAGAAGAGCGTGGAAGTTGGCAAACGCACAGATTTATGCATCTGGATTTTTTTGTGCGTACGAACATTTCCGCTTTTGTCCATACGCCATGTTTTAGTGTGAATTCTACGCACGCCGTTATGCATGAGGCCCCTGGCCCTTTGAAGGAGAACTCAATCAGGTTCACAGATGTAGTCAGAGGCGGCCTTAAGGGTGTACGCCTTGGGCTGACCAACCCCACGTGGGTGGCTGGTAACATCAAACGCTGTTACCGGCATGTGTGGACTGTATAAACTTGCGCACGAATTTAATAAAAAGAATGTTAACATACACCAGACTTTCTCATTACAGTATCCAGCTAAATTTTTGCAAGATAACACATGGACTTTAGCAAAATATTACGATATAATCTATTAAAAAAGGGCAATTCATGATTCATGACAATACCACGACGAAGTGCGAAATGCGATGCGGTGTCATGCGGAAATTAGCAGGGCATGTAAACCATGAGTCTCGATATACAGGATGTCCCATTGATGTCACGTCAGCCGGTTATCATGTTTTTGTGTATTCATATTCAGACATGTTTATGGCCTACAGATAAAACGTGAGTTTCAGTGTTTCGACAGGAAGTGTGAAATTAACATAGTGCTCTCATCTTGAAATCTCTTCCAGGTTCAGAGACGAAAATCCACATTTCTTGCCTTCCGATTGGAAAAGTCATTTGATGACATCTTTGTAGTCAAATCTGGATCTGCAGTGTCTTTTTCTATAGATAGGAGAAGGCAACCCAGCGACTAGTGGGCTATATACCTGTTTTAGTATACTGGCCTGGCCTGCCTGGGGTTTGTTTCCTGCCTTGTGCCCAGTGTTGGCTGGGATTGGTTCTAGCAGACCCCCGTGACCCTGTAGTTAGGATATAGTGGGCTGGATAATGGATGGATGGATATCAGAAAATAACAGGAATGTTTTCAAAGACATACATGTAGGGAATTTAACTTTGAAGATGGATTTTAAAATGGGTTCCTCTTAGAAGCATCTCAAATACACGTACAGTATATACAGTAATGGCGTACTGCACTATAACATGCAGTGAATCCACTTGACTTGAGCATTCCTAGTTTTCTTCCTCTTTCTCTGTACGTTTCACATTCATTTCCTTAGAGGTTGATGTGCTTGCTTCTTCCTGAGCAGCTCTTCTTTTCTCCACCCTAGTGGCCCACTTCTTCTCTTCTTCCGTTGGCATCTGTTCGCTTTAAAACTGATTCGGTAAGAGTTTGTGTTGCAATTACTTAGTACGTTTTCTTTAATTGTTCACTTAAGCTGGCACTTAAGTCTTCAATCTGCCTCAAGAATGATTTACGATATGAAAAGGTAGTGGAAGTGACGGCGAAGGTGGTAGGGATGAGAACGGCGCCCATGCGTATGTGCTGGCGCTGCCAAGAGTTGATTCAACAGTAAAATAAAATAAAAAATAAAAAAGAGGAATAACCTTGGAGGTCAATCATCACCCCAAAAGTGGATAGTACCATGTAGTATGTGTGGCACTTGGTGCCACGGCCCACCTGCCAAGTTGTTCTGCCTGCCTAATTTAAAGTCATCTCTGATGGAGGATCATAGGAATCATCAGGTAGAGGGGTCCTGTCATCAGATTGGCTGTCTCAGCTGTGGAATGGCCAGTAAGGGGTGGCAGTTTGATGGCTGAGATCACCAGGACTTTTTTAAAGAAACTTCCAAAGCCACGCACTTTCCGGTATTATGGGATGTCATCTACTGTTACATTCTGCTCCATACTTGCAATATTTTTATTGTTATATACCAGAACTGCTCTCACTTCTTCTTCTTCTTCTTCTTTCAGCTGCCTGTATCGGAAGAGAATTATCGGAGGATCTGTCAAAACAGTTTCATCTCAATTGCTCCTTGTAGAACTGTTTGTACTTATAAGTGCACTATAGTTATAATATATTGTGTTGTATTGTATTGAGAAAATCTAAAACAGCGACAGGACTTTAAAGAAATCCAAATCCTATTATGGGATGTCATCTACTGTTACATTCTGCTCCATACTTGCAATATTTTTATTGTTATACTGTATTGAGGATCCTGTTAATTGATGTATTGTGTTGTATTGTATTGACCTTTTCTTTTTTTGACAGTGGGCACTCGCTTTTCATGGCGACAACCTACCTCTTTGAACTTCCTTTCCTGAGTTTTCTTCCATTTTTTTCCTTTTTTTTTGGGAGTTTTTTCATGTCTTCTTAGAGAGTAAAGGCTGGGGGGCTGTCCAAGGGCAGGGCCTGTTAAAGCCCATTGTGGCACTTCATGTGTGATTTTGGGCTTTACAGAAATAAATTGTAACGTATTGTATTGTATATGCGTACCAAATTTCAGGTTGAGAGGTCAAATGCAGGTGATTTAAAATCCTGGACAGACAAACGAACAGCCACCTTAGCGTATTATACAAGAAGACTGGAGAATATAACTTGACAAATCTACTCAAATGGGACATGTGGACCTCAAAAATGGGCCCCCCTTAGGCGCGATTGCCCCACTTTGCCACAACCACTCTTGGATGTGGTGATACCAGGGGCCTCAAGAGGGAGCTCTAACTATTGGGTTCTATTAACAGGCAATCACATCATGGTGTCTGATCTGATTGGTGGCTTTCCTCAGAAGATGGCGTCTCCGCTCAGGACTGTTTCCGGCCTTTTGCCTGATCATCTTCATTTCATAGTGCAGGACACATTCAGACGCAGACACCCAGGGCTCAGTTCATTAACCTCAGGTGACAGGAGGAGTTGTAACAAAAAACTCCATGTGTCAGTCCCACCCACTAATGAGCATGTGAAAACATGAGGTGACAAGGACTGACTTAAGCCTGGTAGAACATGACATGCCATGACACAGTGATGTTCCTGAGGCTTGTGAGCTCTCTACTGGCTACATTGCAACCTATTCCAAAACTTTTGCAGCATTCTGTCACACTTTTTAGATTCTTTTGCCTTCAACGAGCTAATATCTATCTTAGTTGTCCTCCCACAATCCACAAATGTGCAGGTAGGTCAGTAAGCAGCTCTCCAGGGTGCCTTCTTGTACCTAGTGATGCTGGCATCGAGGACAACAAGGCAAAATATACAGACAGCATCTGTGGCCTTTTTGAAGATTCGCCTCCAGAGACTTCAAGGCTTCTAAATATTTGGTCGTTTCATATAAAGTTTAATGCAGTTTAATGTATGACTCAAGGTCACTAAATCTCCAGGCCCTCACTGGGATATATAAATCACGGAAAATTGCCACCCATATTTCACACACGCTGACACCTAATAATGAAAAAGGCTCAAAATACCAAGTAATTCAAGGGGACGTGTGATGGGCGGCTGCAGATAAGTGCCACGTATCAGCCAGAAACCATCAGCTCCAAACGGCCCCAACAATGGCGGGCACACACCCTGACTCTGCATCTGCTCTCGGCCTGCAGATGCCCCCTCTCTCTCTCTCTGCCTTTTGATGACGTGAACATTAACCTTTCCGTTTTAAATGATGCCCAAATTACAGGTGGCAAAGCCAAGGCTAAAGCATGAGAACTGTTGCCATGTTTGCTTTGGTGTCATATTTATTTATGAATTTATTTATATAACTACTTGTTCACCACGTAAGTCCATGCCAGGGTTTCAATGTCCTCAAAGCAGGCAGAGGGACAGGACTAGTGCCATACAGTGGCAAGAAAAAGTCAGTGAACCCTTTAGGATGCCTGGTTATAAAGTGTGATCTGATATGATCTTCATCTTAAGTCATCAAAGTATTGACAGACACAATCTGCTTGTGCTAAAAACTCATAAAGAATTTTAATTCTCTATATCTTTACCGAACACAGCAGATGACACTGGCATGGCCGGTGGAGCTCGTAGCTGCGTTTAAAGTTTAAAGTTCGTCAGCTCCCGAGTATAAATGGGATTCAGCAAAAGCCTGACGGGTCAAAATGATTGCACAGACAAAATTTGTTTTTACAGTTTTTTTCAGATTCTGCAATACTGCAGTCGTTTCTCAAAACTCTTCATCCAGTCACCACAACGTCAGCTTATGTGGGCCAAACTGTTAAACATTTCTCTTTGCTTTCATGCAAAATGCATTCAGTGACTAAACGCTTTAAAATTCATGGATTCCTGTCTCCATCAAGATCCATCAACATCACAGCATTACATTTTGCGCAGGCCTACATCCATCCATCCATTATCCAACCTGCTATATCCTAACTACAAGGTCACGGGGGTCTGCTGGAGCCAATCCCAGCCAACACAGGGCACAAGGCAGGAAACAAACCCCGGGCAGGGCGCCAGCCCACCGCAGACAGGCCTACATACTGTCACTAATAATGCGACAATTTGCTAATTTACGATCGAGACCCTTTCTTGAACAGACCATGTCAAAATATGTCAACTGACACAAGATCAGACACAGCTGGTTTGTGTTGGTTGATTGGTGTGGGATGACGTGGCATTCCACCACTCCACTGCAGTCACAGAATGGTTTGTGGGACACTCAAGGATGTTCTCATTGTTTCTGCCACCATACCCGCCCTTTACTGAGCCCCGTTGAGGAATTCTTTTCTGCATGGAGGTGGAAGGTTTATGACCACCGGCCACATGATCAGATGTCATTACTGGATGTGATGAATGCTGGATGCCTTCAGAGCAATGCCAAGGATGGATCAGGCATGTGAAGGGATACCACTCTAGATGTATTGCCAGAGAGGATATCAGATGTGATGCTGATGAGAACTTGTGGCCCAATCCAGAGGAGAGGATGGATTAGCAGTAGAGCGGGGTTTTGTTACAGTTGTGGACCAACTGCTAGTCTGTCTGTCTGTGTGTGTGTATACACTGTCACACATGTACGTTTAGGAGGCAGTCAAAGAGCCTAAAGGTGAGTAAAACATCGCGAGATAAGGGGATGTCACGTGGTACTTACCAGAACTCTCTTTTGCCAGCAGGAAACAAGAAGAGAATTAATCCCACAACTTCTGGGTTTTCAAAATGGCCACGATGACGTCATTTCCGGCTAATATTGATGACGTCACACAAACCACCTCACTTCCGGCTTCTCAAAATGATGTCACTTCCGGTTCCTGTTGCCACATCACCATTTTGCCAACCATTTCCTGTCACCTGTTTTTTGTTCTCTAAAACCGCCATTTTGTTTCAGTAATGTGGTTCATTGTACTTTCAGAACTTCGAATCACTGCATTTTTTCAATATTGTCTGCACGACAATATACGGGGACGGTCCCTAAATCTTTATTTTGTATTTGTGACTTTCTTTTCGATCACAACAAATACAGTCATATGAAAAAGTTTGGGAACCCCTCTCAGCCTGCATAATAATAAGCATAATAATAACAGTGGCATGTCTTTCATTTCCTAGGAACATCTGAGCACTGCGGTGTTTTCGAACAAAGATTTTTAGTGACGCAGTATTTAGTTGTATGAAATTAAATCAAATGTGAAAAACTGGCTGTGCACAAATGTGGGTCCCCTTGTCATTGTGCTGATTTGAATGCCTGTCACTGCTCAATGCTGATTACTTGGTTGGATGAGCTCGTTAAGCCTTGAACTTCATAGACAGGAGTGTCCAATCATGAGTGGTCAAAGGTATTTAAGGTGGTCAATTGCAAGTTGTGCTTCCTTCCCTTTGACTCTCCTCTGAAGAGTGACAGACAGCATGGGATCCTCAAAGCAACTCTCCAAAGATCTGAAAACAAAGATTGTTGAGTCTCCTGGTTTAGGGGAAGGCTACAAAAAGCCATCTCAGAGGTTTAAACTGTCAGTTTCAACTGTAAGGAATGGAATCAGGAAATGGAAGGCCACAGGCACAGTTGCTGTTAAACCAACTCAGGTCTGGCAGGCCAAGAAAAATACAGGAGCGGCATATGCAGAGGCAGGATTGTGAGAATGGTTACAGACAACCACAGATCACCTCCAAAGACCTGCAAGAACATCTCACTGCAGATGGTGTATCTGTACATCGTTCTACAATTCAGCGCAATTTGCACAAAGAACATCTGTATGGCAGGGTGATGAGAAAGAAGCCCTTTCTGCACTCACGCCACAAACAGAGTCGCTTGTTGTATCAAATGCTCATTTAGACAAGCCAGATTCATTTTGGAACAAAGTGCTTTGGACTGATGAGACAAAATGAGTTATTTGGTCAGAAGCGCTTTGCATGGAAGAAGAACACCGCATTCCAAGAAAAACACCTGCTACCTCCTGTCAAATTTGGTGGAGGTCCCATCATGCTGTGGGGCTGTGTGGCCAGTTCAGGGACTGGGGCCCTTGTTAAAGTCGAGGGTCGGATGAATTCAACCCAATATCAACAAATTCTTCAGGATAATGTTCAAGCATCAGTCACAAAGTTGAAGTTATGCAGGGGTTGGATATTCCAACAAGACAATGACCCAAAACACAGTTGGAAATCTACAAAGGCATTCATGCAGAGGGAGAAGTACAATGTTCTGGAATGGCCTGACTTGAATATCATCGAAAATCTATGGGATGATTTGAAGCAGGCTGTCCATCAAATTGAACTGAACTGGAGAGATTTTGTATGAAGAATGGTCAGAAATACCTCCATCCAGAATCCAGACACTCATCACAGGCTATAGGAGGACAGCGTGAGAGGCTCAAAGGAGCAAAAGGAGGCTCAACTAAGTATTGATGTCATATCTCTGTTGGGTGCCCACATTTATGCACCTGTCTAATTTTGTTATGATGCATATTGCATATTTTCTGTTAATCCAATAAACTTAATGTCACTGCTGAAATCCTACTGTGTCCATAAGGCATGTCAGATATTAAAAGGAAGTTGCTACTTTGAAAGCTCAGCCAATGAGAAACAAAAATCCAAAGAATTAAGAGGGGTTCCCAAACTTTTTCATATGACTGTAGATAGATATATTTACACTCACCTAAAGGATTATTAGGAACACCTGTTCAATTTCTCATGAATGCAATTATCTAATCAACCAATCACATGGCAGTTGCTTCAATGCATTTAGGGGTGTGGTCCTGGTCAAGACAATCTCCTGAACTCCAAACTGAATGTCAGAATGGGTAAGAAAGGTGATTTAAGCAATTTTAGCGTGGCATGGTTGTTGGTGCCAGACGGGCCGGTCTGAGTATTTCACAATCTGCTCACTTACTGGGATTTTCACGCACAACCATTTCTAGGGTTTACAAAGAATGGTGTGAAAAGGGAAAAACATCCACTATGGTGCCAGGAAAACAGTCTGTCCATCAACGTCAGCAAAGCAAAAGAGCGCACAGAGGGTTTCAGCAGGGAAAACGAGAAGAACAGAGTGCTACCATCATTCATTAACGGTACTCCATTGGTGAGGGTCCTGTGTTTCTTGTCACACAGAATCAATCTCCCGCAACGCCATATATATATATAGTGAACCTTGAACCCGGACACAGACAGACATGGACTTCAAATGTTCCAGAACACACATCTTTTATTATTGTCACAACCCCCAGTGCACAAACTAGCCACAATAAGGGTTCTTTCTCTCTCTTTCCTTTTCCTCCTCCACTCCTCACACGCAAGCTTCGTCTCCCTCCACGCGACTCTGGCTCCCTGATTGAAGTGAGGTGGCTGCTTTTATAACGCACCCGGAAGTACTCCAGGTGTTCCCCAATTAACAACCAGCAGTATTTACGGGTGTGGTGGAAGTGCTGCAGACCACACTTCTGGAGCTGTCCAGACGCCCTCCCATAAGTTTGAGCTTTCACACTCTGTGGCCCCCATACAATCCAGGGAGTCGTTCTCTTGCGCTCCGGGGAAGATATAGTGCCACTCCCGGTCCTTCCGGTCTCACAGCATCCCAGTGGGGCAAGGTCCCCGGACATCTATGACAATATATATACAGTGGAATACCAGGGCGCTCCGGCCAGCCCAACCCTGAAAGCGACTGGCATAGACACAAACATTGCATGGCACACATTTATTTTTCTATGTGGTGGAAGCGCTGCCTTCGCCCCCCACAACAGCACAATAAACACAACCCAAAAGCACAGTCCTTTATGCCTCCAGTCCTCCTCACATGCTTTGTCCTTCTTCCTCCCAACTCTGGCCATTGAGTAGTGATGACTGGCCACCTTTTAGAGGACAACGGGAAGGACACTAGATGTCCAGCGACTTTCTTCCAGCAGCACTTCAGTAGTGCTGCCAAACAGGTCCCAGTAAATGTTTAGGCAACCCCTTAGCAGTAGCCACGGGCCCCAGCGGGGTTGAGATAGATAGATAGATAGATAGATAGATAGATAGATAGATAGATAGATAGATAGATAGATAGATAGATAGATAGATAGATAGATAGATAATGAAAGGTGCTATTAGATAGATAGATAGATAGATAGATAGATAGATAGATAGATAGATAGATAGATAGATAGATAGATACTTTATTAATCCCAAGGTGAAATTCACATACTCCAGCAGCAGCATACTGATAATAAGCAAAATTAAATTAAAGAGTGATAACAATGCAGGTATAACAGACAATAACTTTGTATAATGTTAGCGTTTACCCCCGTGGAATTGAAGAGTCACATAGTGTGGGGTCTCCTCAGTCTGTCAGTGGAGCAGGACGGTGACAGCAGTCTGTCGCTGAAGCTGCTCCTCTGTCTGGAGATGATCCTGTTCAGTGGATTCTCCATGATTGACAGGAGTCTGCTCAGCGCCCGTCGCTCTGCCACGGATGTCAAACTGTCCAGCTCCGTGCCTACAATAGAGGCTTCCTTTCTCAACAGTTTGTCCAGGCGAGAGGTGTCCTTCTTCTTTATGCACACCACCGCGTAGAAGAGGGCGCTCAGCACAACCGTCTGATAGAACATCTGCAGCATCTTATTGTAGATGTTGAAAGACGCCAGCCTTCTAATGAAGTATAGTCAGCTCTGTCCTCTCTTGCACAGACCATCAGTATTGGCAGTCCAGTCCAGTTTATCATCCAGCTGCACTCCCAGGTATTTATAGGTCTGTACCCTCTGTGCCCAGTCACCTCTGATGATCACAGGGTCCATGAGGGGCCTGGTCCTCCTAAAATCCACCACCAGTTCCTTGGTTTTGCTGGTGTTCAGTTGTAGGTGGTTTGAGTCGCACCATTTAACAAAGTCCTTGATTAGCTTCCTGTACTCTTCCTTCTGCCCACTCCTGATGAAGCCCACGATAGCAGTGTCATCAGCGAAGTTTTGCACGTGGCAGGACTCCGAGTTGTATTGGAAGTCTGATGTATATTGGCTGAACAATACCAGAGAAAGTCCAGTCCCCTGTGGCTCCTGTGCTGCTGACCACAATGTCAGACCTGCAGTTCCCAGACGCACATACTGAGGTCTGTCTGTAAGATAGTCCATGATCCATGACACCAGGTATGAATCTACTCCCATCTCTGTCATTTTGTCCCTAAGGAGCAGAGGTTGGATGGTGTTGAAGGCGCTAGAGAAGTCCAGAAACATAATTCTTACAGCACCACTGCCTCTGTCCAAGTGGGAAAGGGATCAGTGTAGCATATAGATGATGGCATCCTCTGCTCCCACCTTCTTGAGCTTCCTTGCTCCAAACCTGTGGCCCTGCTGTAAGTCAAGGTGTCTGCCCTCTATCGGTTCAGGTGAGAAGATGTCCTGAAAAGTCTTTCAATTGTTGGGGTGTCCCAGGCGGTTAAGGCCACTGGCTATCTGCCACATATATATATATATATATATATATATATATATATTATTATATAATAATTCCATGCCAGACAGTCCATAGGAAATCCCCTAGTGTTCTGGTGCCACTGATGACATCACTTCCCATTCCCGACATATAAAGCCGCCATCTTTGATTACCTAAATCAGTTCTGCTTTGGACTCTGACCTGTGAACAACTCTCAACCATTACCTTTTGCAGCCAGGGCATGTTTTACGGGTGGCTGCCCCATACCTTTCTGATGTCTTGTAGTCGTTTTGGTGACGATGTTCATATTGGTTTTCTAAATGGGTTATTGGAATGTGGTGAACTCGGGCATGACATCATTCCTAGCGCTGACGTTTGCCTTCTGAGGGAAACGGATTGCAACATTACTTACTGGTGTCAACCTTATCTTGCATTTTCAATGGTGAACCTTAACCCATCTTTGACTGTTTCTGTCTGTAAAGCCATGATGCCTTTTACCTGGGCATCCTGGAGTCCCCCTAATGAAGGGATCTTATTGGTCACTCATTTTGATAGCCATCCACTAGTACAGATGTTAAAAGTTGTGTGGTGGGATTTGAAGTTGTCACAATGTGCGGGTTTTGTCAAAGTATGCAATGACCCGCCAGGGCGAGAGAGGGCACTGCCATTAATGCCACCTTCTCTTTCTTTTCCTACAGTGCCAAGAAGCTGCCCGGTGTGAAGGTAATTAGCTCTGCCCCTTCCTAGTCCACGACATAAAACCCGAGCGTCCAAGAAGGAGGTGTCAATTTTGCTCAGAGCAAGCTGCAAGATGGAGTTCCACTAAAGCCGGACCCCTCAAACCAATCCCCACTGAAGGGACACACGCCAACGCATGTCATTTACATTCTTTTTTTTCTTTTTTTTTCACACCTTCAGACGAATAAACAAGACGACCTGGTTGGTGTCCCACAATTTCTTGACTGTCTAGGTTTGTCATGTCTGCAGTCGGCCACACAGTACATAATAATAAATCAATGATAATAAAACCAAGTCCTCATCAGGTTGTCCCAGGGGAAGTCTTCAGCCAGTATCTCGTCCAGTAAGACCACGGTAGGGGATTACAATGGAGTTCATAACTCATTTACCCCAAGAGATTTATTACAAGCTTATTAGTTGTAATGCAACCAAAATTAATAAGAGGACCAAGAGAAGAATCATGGAGGAATCATCATCAGAAGACTATTAAACTGTCAAACACAAACGTAACCCAAAAATCATACTAGAAAAATGCAAAGTGTGAAACCAGGAGAACTGGCTGCGGAGTGGCTTCTCCTTGTAGTGCTGCATCCTCTCCTACGTAGGTCTTGGACTTGAGTAACTGTTTGGTTTTCTCACAGCTAGAAATAGCAGTTTCAGGCAAACCATGTTATTTTTACTTTTTATCTTCTGGCCTCTCTTTACAATGGACTTCTGCTCGTGCACAGCGTGGTGGTGTTTCAACAGCGGTTGCAGAAGGCGCCCACCAACCCCGTAAGGTACTCACACAGACTGACAATCGCAGCCTCCTCCATTGTTTCGAGCTCCAAAAGTCCTCGGCCTCCTTGGTTTCATGAGATGTAGAGACGCTTCATATATGCTTTCAGATGTAAGTGGCCACGCATTGTGAGGAGCTTTCTGGTCTTTCAGTCCACGAGATGATACCAAAGCTGCATAGCAAAACCAGTAGAGCCAAACTGTTGATGGTTGATGGCTTATTCCATGAACTGAGCTCTGTCTTGAGAGCAAGTCACACTCAACAATAGTTCTCCTTGGTGAACTAAGACTTCATCGACTTGTGCTTGATGTCATCACTCTCGTCAAGGCCAAGGTACCTCTACGCCTCACCTGCTTCCAGGTTCTTAACGGTCTTCTTGTCATTCATTACTATGTCAGGACCTCCTATAAGCTTGCCTCTGTGAATGGTCACTTTGGCTCACTCACCAAGGCCGAACTCCATCCAGTGACCAGGGCCAGTTTCTCATGTATTTCTCATGCATTGCTTTGTGTGGAGAGTTTTAGGTCGTCCAAGTATAGCAAGTGACTGATTCGTTGGCTTGCCTCGATTTCGTACCTCACTTTATCTCCATTGAGACGTAAATTTGCATCCAGCTGGTCCTCAAACTGGCAGGGAAAGCTTGGGGATTAGTGGCAGGATTGGCACTCCAACCTCTGTAGCAAAAAACTCATACTGTCCCGCTGTGTGATTTGGAGGTGTCACCCATTGCACAGCTGTACTTGGGTCCTAATTTGGGGTCCTGAGGTGGTTTGTCATGTGACGGGTGCAGCAACACTTTTTATTTGTGCAGGCTCTTAACATCTTTTTCTCTCTGAATTCTGCCACGGGTGCCAGCTACTGAATGCTGACTTGAAGACTTATGCAATCAACGACTTTCGGTTTTATATTTGTAATGACCACTTGGCCAAGATCTGTTTTCCCGTTCTTCTGTCTATCAGGGTCAACAATGTCAAATAAAGCCCACTGTGATTGAAGGGGTGAAGACACTTTATAGCCGCTGTATGTGTGGGGGGTCCCAGGCGCTCTGCCCAGATTTGGCTCCAGATTGAACTCAGTGCTGTGCCAGGATATCAGCCCACTGTGACCGGGAGTTGGATTACATGACGTTGTAAATGTTGTTTTATGTAACGTCCATGTAGTTTTTAAACAGCTCTCTTCATAGCGGAGCACCTTGGGATGGCAGCTCCTTTATAAATAAAGATTGTTTGATTTTGTTTGACTCTGTTTGAGTGACTTTGCAGCTGTGCAGCTGTCTGCCATTCCCCAAGAGCCTCCCCTGGCACTTTGCCCGTTTCTCTAGAATAACCTGGATGAATATTGCAATGCCAGTAATTCCGAGTTTTTGGCGTGGATCCCAGATCCCCTAAGCCCTCACGCTTTGTGCCATTTTGATAAATGTAGCTCTTCGCATCCACTCTCCAATTTTAATTCTGTGCCACTCCATTCCTGTTGCATGCAGTTCTTCACGGGACAGTGCTACCACGCGCTCATTTTTCTTAAACTGGTAAGTTTTGCCAGTCTGATGTGAATATAAAATGTGTGCATTATGGGCACATCCTTTTAATCGCCTCGTTCAGCGATGTCGTTAAAGTGAATGCGCCGTCAAATAAATTGCAGCAAAATTTAAATCAGATAATTGGCAACAGATGGCTTCTTTGCATCTGGCCCTATGCAAATGAGCAATTTATTGGGACCTTATGCAGAATTCCAAATTCCCAGTGTACACGGCAGGGTGAGGACAGAAAATAGCAGAAGGTAAAGCATCTTAGTGGATGATTCATCCTGGCTTGGGTCACCATCTTACTTTTATTACCGTTTGATTTATTTGTGTATATAGACGAGCCTCGCTATAATTATCTAACCATGATTGGGGGTGATTAGAATTGCCATGGTTGGCACACTGGTGCAGTAATTGGTGCTGCTTCAGAATCCTGGGATCGAATCGCAGCTCAGGAACTCCCAATGTGGCGTTTCAATGATCCCTCTGGGTTCATGTGGCATTCTTTTCTGGTGCTCTTGTTTTCCTTTCGTGTCTCAGACTCGTGTAATTATCGATGAGCTGATAAGTCCAAAACTGGCCTGGTGTGATCGTGTGACCTGCCCTCTATCTATTGTTGTTTCTAGTCTTATGTTCAATACAACCAACATCTTGTGATCCTAAACTGGCAAATATATAATAAAAGTTAAACCTTCTGGGAGCATCTGGGTGACGAAATATTAAAGGAGCACCTCAGAGTCTTGAGGAGTGAAACCTTCTGGGAGCTCCAGGGAGACATTACATGTGATAGGAGCACCTCAGAGTCTAAATGGAAGTGTTCTTTGCAGGTGGTCTGGTTTTCCTTTCACGTCTCAGACTTGTGCAATTATCGACAAACTAATAAGTCCAAAACTGGCCTGGTGTGAACGTGTGACTGGTCAACCATCTAATGTTGTTTCTGGTCTTATACTCAATACAACCAAAATCTTGTAATCCTAAACTGGCAAATACAATTTCAAGGATGACCTCATGGACCAGAATGAACATCTCTAAATGCTAGAGGTGGAAAACTGGAAGGAGACAGACTCTGTCTTCAGACACTCAAGTGATACCTTCTGGGAGCTTCAGGGAGACATGAAATGTGATAGGAGCACCTCAGAGTCTAAATGGGAGATTTAAATGATAAAACATCAGCTCCATGGTGGAAAAAGAGCTTCTCCTGGGATTGGACCATCTCCTTGACACGATGTGACCCCACAGATGTAAAGATTCAATACAATCAAGATCCTGTGACCCAAAAGTGGTTTAAACAATGTGGAAGAAGTTGACATATTAATTAAAGATAGAAACGTCTCCTCTACTAGGACAAGTTTGATAAAGCCTCTTTGAGTCAATAATCAGGCAGGAGGAAACTCATCCATTGCGTCTTTAATTTACTCCTCAGGAAAAGCCGATGAGGAGCCTTCATCACAGCAGTCCGATACAAAACGGTTAGAAACATAATGACTGAGGTCTGTTTTATAAACGACTGAATTTACATAACAGTGCTGGTTAATGAACTGAATAATTTCATTCCTAAATCAGTTTTCCAATCACGGATTTCAGCTTATTATAAAGATGTGTGTGCTGTTACTTAGGCTAGCTGCTCCAATTCACTGCTGCTCTACTCATTGCTGCTCCAATGTTCTTATTGTTTATATAATATTTTATGACATTTCTTTTTTTTGTAAACATGTAATCTATTTACTGTTTCTTGCTTCATTTCTTATTCTTTATTTATCATTACTTTTTTTTTTAAATTTCGTTTATATTGTATATGTGTATCTTTCTTAATATGTTTTATTTTTATTTATTTTTTTCTTACCCCCATTTCCCTCTTAAGGCTTTGCCCTTTCCAGGCCACAGTTGTAAATAAGAAACATGTTCTTAATCTGTTTTGCCTGGTTAAATAAAGGTAAATAAAAAATTAAATAAATAATGAATATGTTTACTCTGATTGGTTCCTTGCCTCACACCTAAATAACTTATCCAGATAAAAGTCTATTCTGCCACACTCTCGTTCTTCTCGTATCTTTTAGGCTCAGCTATTACCCTTGAAATCTCTGAGTTAGGTGACAACTGTCCAGTCTTGTTGTTTGCAGGACATCTGCTGATCTCTTAATCATCTCATTTTGCGTATTATGTCCACCATTCTCCTGGTACATTCCTGTCTTTTAGTTACTTAATCATTTCAGTAGTCCTCTTCATGACTTTCTAAAGCAAAACCTTATAGATTTCACTGTGCACTGCAAACCAATATACTTCACTATTGTTACCACTAAATTCTTCTCTCACAGCAATTTCAAGGATGTTCTCATGGGCCAGAGAGAACATCTCTACATGCTAGAGGTGGAAAATGGAAGGTGACAGACTCCATTTTCAGGAGTGATGCCACTTAAGTGAAACCTTCTGGAAGTTTCATGGAGACATTAAATGTGATAGGAGCACCTCAGAGTCTAAATGGGAGATTTGAATGATAATAAGTCTCTTCCATGGTGGAAAAAGAGCTTCTCCTGGGATTGGGCCATCTCTTTGAAACGTTGTGAATCCACAGATGTAAAGATTCAATACATCCAAGTTCCTGTGACCCAAAAGTGGTTTAAACAATGTGGAAGAAGTTGACATATTAATTAAAGATAGACATGTCTCCTCTACTAGGACAAGTTTGATAAAACCTCTTTGAGTCGATAGTCAGGCAGGAGGAAACTCATCCATTGCGTCTTTAATTTACTTCTCAGGAAAAGCCAACGAGGGTGCATCTATCACAGCAGTCTGAGACAAAACGGTTAGAAACATAATGACTGAGGTCTGTTTTATAAATGACTGAATTTACATAATAGCGCTGGTCAATGCATACGTTTACTCTGATTGGATCGTTGCCTCACACCCAAAATAACTTATCCAGATAAAAGTCTATTCTGCCACACTCTCGTTCTTCTCGTATCTTTTAGATTCAGCTATTACCCTTGAAATCTCTGAGTTAGGTGACAACTGTCCAGTCTTGTTGTTTACTGGACATCTGACCATCTCTTAATCATCTCATTTTGTGTATTACGTCCACCATTCTCCTGGTGCATTCCTGTCTTTTAGTTACTTAACTATTTCAGTAGTTCTCTTCATGACATTTCTAAAAGATAAGCTTATATATTTCACTGTGCACTACAAACCAAAATACTTCACTATTATTAACACAAAATTCTTCTCTCACAGCAATTTCAAAGATGTTCTCATGGGCCAGTTCCTCCTAAAAAGATTGAGAACATCTCTACATGCTAGAGTAGGAAAACTGGAAGGTGACAGACTCTATCTTCAGAGACTCCAGTGAAACCTCCTGGGAGATGAAATACCAAAGGAACCCTTCAGAGTCTAAAAGGAAGCCTTGAATGCTAAAACATCCCTTCCATGGTCGAAAGAGATCTTGACGATGTGACTCAACAGATGTAAAGATCCTTTCATCGTAATTATAAAGTCTGCCACAGAGTCCCTGTAAGGGTTGGGTGGTCTCCAGGACTGTAACTGTGTCTGACATTGTCTATGATACACACACCCTGGAACCTCCAGAAGGTTTATTCTGTCCATGGATGTTACTGACTGGTGTCTTCCTATCCTTCATTGTCAACCGACCATAGTTGAATCGATTATTACATTGATGGAAATTGTTAACTTTCACTTAGGTTATTCTCTGTGTTCCTCACATTTTAAACAGATCTGCATGTTGTCAGGGATGCCAGGGGCAACGACCCGGCTGGGACGCCGTAAGGGACCGGAAGAGGGTCAAAGACCACCCTGGATCACGTGGGGGCCGCCTTCCTGGTTGCTCTGGGGGCCACGGGTTGAGGGCATGGAAGCCCTACCCTGTAGGGGCCCGTGGTCACTGCCAGGAGGCGCCCCAATGCCTTGTGGACCTGTTGCCCCAGCACTTCCACCACACCAGGAAGTGCTGGGGGGAAGACTTTGGGAGACACCCGAAGAGCTGCCGGGAGGAGAGCCAGCACTTCCGCCACGCTGGGGCGTGGCCAAGGAGGAATGCCGGGAACACCTGGTGCTCATCCGGGAACTGTACAAAAGGGGCCGTCTCCATTCATTCAGCGCTGGAGTCGGGAGGAGGCAGGACGAAGCACAGAGGAGGTGTGGAGGTGGCCCGAAGAGAGGCATTGGTGGCCAGGACTGAGTATTTGGGAGGTGCTTGTGCACGTGACTGGGTCTGAGTGACCATTGAAATAATTGTAAATAGTGTAAATAAAACGTGTGGTGGTGATTACAACATGTCCGCCTGTTTGTGTCCGGGTCGTTTCCACAATGTTTATGTGTACTTGTTATTTAATAGGTGATTTGTACAATGAAGAGTGCTATACAACAGGCTGGCAGTGTGACACAGCGGTAAAGGCTTTGGACTTCAAACGTGCAGGTTGACTGTTCAGATCCCACTACTGACACCAGTGTGTCACCATGAGCAAGTCCCTTGACCTGCCTGTGCTCCAATTGAAAAACCAAAAAGATATGGAACCAATTGTATTAGAAATGTTGTAAGTCACCTTGGATAAATAAAGGTTTCAGCCAAATCTCTCTCTATTATAAAAACAATTCTTGGGAGACGAGATGTGATCTTCTTGGAAGACACTTTGACGTCCCGCGAGACGAGGCAATAAGATAAAAGCACAGCTGCCATACAGGCTTTTAAATGATCGACGATCAGCACGACAAGCAGAACACGTAGCTCGCCAGCAGCACCAGCAAGACAGCAGCTGATCTCACCGCATCTCCTTAGCGTGTGTTCAGCCCACCCCTTCACAACACGAGCATCGTTATACATCCCACAAGAAAGCGAATTAACCAGTCCCGGGGCCAGAAATAAAGGACAAAGAGTAGATGACAAAGTAGAATCTCGTAAAGAATTCAAAAATGTTGGCGCTGAACACATGGAGAGCAAGCTAGGAATAATGCAAGTACGAAAATTCCAAAGTCTCAAAAAAAGGATAGGAAAGATCTCATTAGCACAAAGAAACGGAAATTATTACTCGGTGAAATAATGGAACAGCGTAAAGAGATTGAATATATTGTTGAGATTTAAACTTTAAGTCAGAGACTTGTAGCTCGTCGAATTTGTCTTGCCAGCGAGAATTAAAAGATTCCAAAAATGTTGCTGCGGTATGAAGTCCCGTGAGACGGAGACTTTTAACATGAGATTCTTTCAAGTCACACCCTCCTTACAACTGTTTTCAAACAAGACCTCGCTCATCTAACATCTCAGTCGTCTGAATGCTTTTGTCAGACACACTTCCTGCACTCTCAGCTCTTTTATCAGGACAATAATTTTATACATTCAAGATGACACATCAACGACAAAACAAAGAAGAAAGAGTGTGGACAAACATTCGAGAAAGGCGTTTTATTTATTTGAGAGAGAGAAACGATATTCAGTCACGGGCAGTTATACGTTGCGTTGTCACGATGTACTGTAAGTCCAAACACGGAATCAAAATTCAATGCGATCCTGAAAAAAAAGTTCATTCCAAATATTGTTTTTATAAAAATTTTAAAGTAAAAGTGAAAATAAGGCATATGTAACAATCCTCATGAAAATATCAACCTCTTTAAATTGTATAACCGGTAAACCAAACCCAGGGGTGGACGAGCGAAGCCATCAGGGGGCAGAGCCGCCTAGTAAATAAATATAAACAGCAATTAACTGAATTGAATGTGTCTGTTTATTAAGAATAACTAGAGGGAATACCTGGCATGCTAGGGTTCCATCTTCAGGCCTAATACCATGCAAGTAAAATCTTTGGGGTTCCACCAGAGAGACATGGTAAGGGCACAGAGGGCTTGTGAAAGGCACCAGGCTGGGTACATGTGACCGTTTTTAGGTTTGCGGCCAGAGAAAACATGTAGCAAGGCTACATAACATGTCAAGCGGGTTGGCTTTCTGGACTGGCTGTCACTGGAGGGGGTCTTAGGAATATACCCCTTAGGCACTTTTGTGGAGTGCAGGGAGGACCCCACCCAGTAAGGATGCCAGTAGCCAGCATCATGTTGCTATAACAACTAAGCAGGGAAAGGATTTTTTTAACGGGAAACTTTTCTTTTTAAGGAGAAATGGCGGATTGAGGAGGAGGAGAAAAAAAACAGAAAAAAGCAGAAGGCAAGGAGCTCGACTATCTACGGTTACAAGAATACTTCATGATCAGACTTCACCCAGGAACGTCTGCTATTTGTGGGTGGCCACCCTGAAGCTGAAACAGTGCGACAAATCCCTGAGAAGAGGCCAGGGGTTGAGGTTCTCTGGGTGCTCCCGTTTGGTGAGTCGGGATAGCCAGCTGTTTATGCCCGAGGACTGTTGTTTTTTCCACTCTGTGATACAGTAAGAACTGTACTGCAGGTTTCCTCGCCATGTCATGGACTACATTAAATCTTTCTTTAATTTTTTTGTTTAAGATCTATTTTCTTTATGTTGGTTTCAAATCGGGGATTAGGATTTGGCTGCTGTAGAGTAAGGAGGCTGAGGAGGGCATCTGGGGTGGAAAAGGGATCACAAATTGTAGCGCTGCCACATAAATATAATATGTTTTCTGTTATCGATCAGGAGTTGTGGGGATCGTTCTTACATCTGGAGATTGACAGCGGTGCCCCAGAGGTGGAGTGATTTGCATAAAGTGTGCCATTTTAAAGAGAGGAAAAGAAGAAGAGGAGGGAGAAAAAGAAAATCAGAGAAGAAAAACAGATCAGCTACTGCACGGGCCATGTAACAAAGTCCAGGAGCTCCTACAGTCCAGTCAGAAGTGTGGAAATGATTCTTTTGATCGAGGAATTGAACGTTCTGCTATTTCCTGCGGATTCGGCTGAGCTATATCAAAGTACTTATTGTATTGTATCATGGAGCAGGACTGACTGTATGCCTTTTATGGCGAAGATTTGATTGCACCTAGGAGTCCGCAACTGATAGAACTCCTCGTTTCGCCTGCCGGCATCAGGGGGACTAAACTGTGGACAACTGTGGACCTATTTACAATCTCTGGAAGGGGAACTGGGGGAAGAAATATTGTTATTGTATATATATATATATATATATATATATATATATATATATATATATATATATATATATATATATATATATATATATATATATATATATATATATACTGCTCAAAAGAATTAAAGGAACACTTTTAATCAGAGTATAGCATAAAGTCAATGAAACTTATGGGATATTAATCTGGTCAGTTAAGTAGCAGAGGGGTTGTTAATCAGTTTCAGCTGCTGTGGTGTTAATGAAATTAACAACAGATGCACTAGAGGGGCAACAATGAGATGACCCCAAAACAGGAATGGTTTAACAGGTGGAGGCCACTGACATTTTTCCCTCCTCATCTTTTCTGACTGTTTCTTCACTAGTTTTGCATTTGGCTACAGTCAGTGTCACTACTGGTAGCATGAGGCGATACCTGGACCCTACAGAGGTTGCACAGGTAGTCCAACTTCTCCAGGATGGCACATCAATACGTGTCATTGCCAGAAGGTTTGCTGTGTCTCCCTGCACAGTCTCAAGGGCATGGAGGAGATTCTAGGAGACAAGCAGTTACTCTAGGAGAGCTGGAGAGGGCCATAGAAGGTCCATAACCCATCAGCAGGACCAGTATCTGCTCCTTTGGGCAAGGAGGAACAGGATGAGCACTGCCAGAGCCCTACAAAATGACCTCCAGCAGGCCACTGGTGTGAATGTCTCTGACCAAACAACCAGAAAGACTTCATGAGGGTGACCCAAGGGCCCCATGTCCTCTAATGGGCCCTGAGCTCACTGCCCAGCAGCATGCAGCTCGATTGGCATTCGCCATAGAATACCAGAATTGGCAGATGCACCACTGGTGCCCTGTGCTTTTACAGATGAGAGCAGGTTCACCCTGAGCACGTGACAGAAGTGAAAGGGTCTGGAGAAGCCATGGAGAACATTATGCTGCCTGTAACATCATTCAGCATGAGCAGTTTGGTGGTGGGTTAATGATTGTCTGGGGAGGCATATCCATGGAGGGTCACACAGACCGCTACAGGCTTGACAAAGGCACCTTGGCTGCCATTAGGTATCAGGATGAAATCCTTGGACCCATTGTCAGACCCTATGCTGGTACAGTGGCTCCTGGTGCACGACAATTCCTGGCCTCATGTGGTGAGAGTATGCAGGCAGTTCCTGGAGGATGAAGGAATTGATACCATTGACTGGCCACCACACTTTCCTGACCTAAATCCAATAGAACACCTCTGGGACATTATGTTTTGGTCCATCCAATGCCACCAGGTTGCACCTCAGACTGTCCAGGAGCTCAGTGATGCCCTGGTCCAGATCTGGGAGGAGATCCCCACAACACCATCTGTCATCTCATTAGAAGCATGCACCGATGTTGTCAGGCATGTATACAAGAACACAGGGGCCATACAAAGTGCTGCGTACAATTTTGAGTTGCTGCAATTAAATTTGGCAAAATGGACTAGCCTGCCACATAATTTTTCACTCTGATTTTGGGGCGTCTTTGAATTCAGGGCTCTGTAGGTTGATCATTTTCATTTCCATCAAGCGATGTGGCATCCTTTCGCTCCTAACACATTACCCAGTCTATATCAGTATAGATATCCAGGAGGATTTCTTTTTCCCATTGAGATCTGATGTGTTTTCAAAGTGTTCCTTTAATTTTTTGAGCAGTTATATATATATATATATATATATATATATATATATATATATATATATATATATATATATATATATATATATATATATATATATATATATATGTATATATTTGTAGCACCACATATAAGGGTTATTTAGAGTTGGGGAGGGTGCATATGTAAGGGATTGTATTCTTTTTTGGGTGGTCCTGAGAGGAGTGCGTTACAGTAATCTAAAGTCAGACATTGTGTTAGTGAAATAACAGAGTCGGGGTCATCAGGTGCTATTGATAAGTACAGCTGTGTGTCATCAGCATAGCTGTGGTAGCTCACGTTGTGCTCTGAGATAATCTGACCTAACGGGATGTAGATTGTAGATTGAGAAGAGCAGCCGACCCAGGATAGAGCCTTGTGGACCACCATATCGGATATCATCAAGTGCATCATCACCAAGATACCATAATCATCAAGTCCTTCCATGAGAACCCTGAATACAATGAGGACTGATCATTAATGTTAGGTAGAATGCCTAGAGGGACCGGCTGGGAGGTCTCATGTCCTCGGACCCCCTGCAGATTTTATTTTTTTATCCAGCTGTCTGGAGTGGTTTTTTTTTTTTGTTTTTTCTGTCCTCCCCTTTTCTTCATCATGTAAAGTGCTTTGAGCTCCATCATTTGTATGAAAATGTGCTATTTAAATAAATGCTGTTGTTGTTGTTGTAGTGTGGTAATCGCTTCCTGTATCGGGCAAACTAACTTAGGAAGCTACATGAAAAACATGTCCTTTATCCCAGTCATGCCAGGACACGAGGAGGAGGTGAAGGGTTTCCTAACCAAATCGTGGTACACCTGACCCTGGAAATGACCTCGGTGGGGGCCTCAGACGCTTCTGCTTCCTCTCTTCTCTCACACTTCGAGCCCAGACTCATGTCCTGATTTCACTCTTTTAACATTTTTCCACCCAGATGGCCAATTTTTACGTTGAGCCCCGTGATGGTTTTCTTAAACTGACGAGTGAACAGCGAGTTCCTCAGGAGGAAAAACAAGACGTGCCGCCTCCTGCTGCTACAAAATGAAGTGAAAAAGAGAAATGAGATTGAACTGGCTACACTCTGAAATGTCGCTGGGACCCCACAGCGTCTTTAATGGCAGCACTGAAGACTAAAACATCCCTTCTGGTACAGAAACAGAGGTCTCTGGGATTCAGTTGTCCATTTGACTCAGCGATGATTATTAATATTCTAGAGTGAGAAAACAGAAGGTGGAGGACTCTGCTGCTGTTTTGTCATTCTGCATGTCTTTTGGGTATAATCTGAATTTACATTTGTTCATTTTATCTCTTTCAGGGCTGATGTCAACTTTTGTCAAAAGGAGGAGTTGATGATGGCAATCGACTGTAAACTGTGACAAAACCCAGTGTTATGTTTTAGTTGGACTCTCGTTGCTAGAAGGAAAGTTAGATTCATTGGTTTGACCGAGATTTCCTGCGCTCGCGTGAGTAGCAAGGCGCAAACAACGGCATTGACATGTGGAGAGAGATCAAAGCGAAAGTATAAAGCAAAATACTCCGTGGACGACATTTTGTCTATTATCTCTGAACTGGACTATGGCTTGTCAGATTTTGATACAAGTGATAGAAAATGAATGTGAGGCTCCAGCTTCAGTTGATCGGCCCCCCAGCTAATCGTTGTACTAACAATGTTCGCCAGGGAGGACTGCCATTTAACAATGATAAGATGCAGAAACCAGATTGCAATGCACTGCGACTGTGTGTTGTTTAACGGTGATATCATTTTGACATGTCAGCACCACTGTTTTAGAATATAAGAACGTAAGAAATGTAACAAAAGAGCGGAGGCCATTCAGTCCATCAAGCCCATTAGTTTGGCATAGTCGGCAGCAGGGGGCGTAGCCAGGAATAGATTTTAGGGTGGGCCCTCTGTCAAAATGGCCGTTCTAGTTTTTAGAAAAAAATACACATAACTGAATTAGTAGGATTGTGAAAAAGTTGAGCAAAAAACTATCAAGGCCATCCAGAGTTTGTTCCATGTCAGAACAAGCCATATATCGATCCATTTCAATTGTTCTTACCGTTTTGCAGAGAAACGTCAAGCCTTTCCCGTTATCGTAGTTGTTGGAAATGATTGCAAATAACTTTGAGTGGCTGGTACATCAAATCTTTGGGTAGTTCTATCACAGAATATCTTGTCCTTTTATGTAACACCAGAGTCTTCTCAGATGAAAACGCGATTGAAATGTTTGCTGCCGTCATTTTCTCAGCCGCACGCTGTTGCGTATTGTGTGTCTCATTTGATCCCGGGAGTTCCCCTTCATCTAAACGAAGATTTTTTGATACACCTTGATATTTCTGTTTGTTTCGCCATATCAGAAATAATCCCTCAAAATAGGAAACCATCTCTTAGTCAGGCAGTCAGTCATTATCCAACCCGCTATATCCTAACACAGGGTTCAGCTGGAGCCAATCCCAGCCAGCACAGGGCAGGAACAAATCCCAGGCAGGACGCCAGCCCACCACAGGGCACACACACACACACACACACTAGGGACAATTTAGGATTACCAATGTACCTAACCTGCATGTCTTTGGACTGTGGGAGGAAACCCACGCAGACAACATGCAAACTCCACGCAGGGAGGACCCGGGAAGCGAACTGGGGTCTCCTAACTGCGAGGCAGCCGCGCTACCCACTGCGCCACCATGCTGCCCCATCTCTTAGTGTTCATCAAAAATACTCAATTAAGCAACTTAAGCTTCTGTGAACTGTCTAATGACTACCACCAATCAGGTTACACATATACCATAACTCCGCCCATTTATTCATTCATTTATTTATTTACTGAAAATTCAGAAAACCAATGGGATTTGACATATTGGTTCAAAACTGAAGGAAAGATAAAATAACAAATTCCCAGTGTAATACGATTAAATTTGACTCAGACACGTCAAAAAGAGTTGGGGAAATATGTGGAAGTATAATGTCCATCAGACTTGATGAAGTTGGATGAAAATGGATCAAAAAACCACAGCATTTGACAGCATACACTACTGAGATTGAGGTGTTTATACAGAAAATGGTGACAGGATGTCATATGGCAGCCAATGACATCAAACCTGTAGGCCGAAGTGATGTCATCATGGCAGAATCTGAAGTGACATCATCGAGGAGGAGCCGGACGTGCCGTCATCGTGGCAGGACCGGAAAGTGACGTCGTCACTAGTAGCCGGAAAAAGTGACGTCATCATAGTGGGACCAGAAAGTGACGTCATCAAGAAGGAGCTGGAAACGGAATTGCAGTGGTGCCTTGGTTTGTGAGACGAATTCTTTCTGGAAATTGTGCTTGTAATCCAAAGCACTCGTATATCAAAGAGAATTTCCCCATAAGAAATAGTGGAAATTCAGATGATTCGTTCCATAATCCAAAAATATTCATATCATGATGATTAATACAAAATTTAAAGTAAAAATACATCCATCCATCAGTTATCCAACCCGCTACATCCGAACACAGGGTCACGGGGGTCTGCTGGAGCCAATCGCAGCCAACACAGGGCGCAAGGCAGGAAACAAACCCCGAGCAGGGTGCCAGCCCACCACAGGTAAAAATACATAAAACAAATTAACCTGCACTTTACCTTTGAAAAGAATCATGGCTGGTGTGAGGGAGATGAAAGAGGAGAGGAGGAGGAGGAGGAGGAAGGTTATTACGTAGGATGACTTTCACTCTAACGAACAGAGTCACTGCTGTCTGTTGGCTCACTGGAGTCTTTCGTTTTTATTGCGACTTTAACAAGGAACCAATCCAATGGCAGTTGCTGTTGCCTCCTTTCGAGGATTTCGCGGAAATGTGACACTGCATTGTCGTTAAACAGATTCATTGCTCGCACTGCTACAGCTTTATTCGGGTGGTGCTTTTCTACAAAATTCTGCACCCTTTCCCACATTTTACACATCTCCCTAATCTTGTACCGTTACTAAAGAACAGTCACTACACTTGGACACAAAATAAAAAAATACTTTACATACACCCACACACGTTGTCACAATGCTACAGTAAACAGCACGCACGGATATTGACTGTACAAGTGTGGCACGCCGACTGAGACCGAGCATGGGAGACGATTACCCACAATCCCGCAGCGAGAGAGAGAGAAAGAGAGAACCACCATCGACTCGGTTGTGATCACGTGACAATTGGCAGATAAACTGTAGACGTACTACTCGTATTGCAAGAACTCTGTCATTTATCAACTTAAAATTTTTTCATCATTTTTGCTCATCTTGAAAAACACTCGCAGACCATTACTGTGATGTGGAGTGGCCATTTTGAGAATCTGGAAGCGGTGGAGGTAAGAGTGTATGATTATTACTTGTCTTCTTTGGGTCTGGTAAAAGAGGCAGAGAGACGTTAGTACTCGAAATCAACCCTTCAACTTCAGCTTGTTGGCTGCCTCCTAAGTGCACGTGCATACAATGGGCGGTCGGAAAATCGAGAGTCCACCTTATGAGAAGGATTTAGGAGTCATAGTGGACTCTAAGCTTATCGACTTCCCAACAGTGTTTAGAAGCCATTAAGACGGCTAACAGAATGTCAGGTTATATAGCGCCTTGACATGTGGAGTACAAGTCACAGGAGGTGACACTCAGGCTTTATAACACACTGGTGAGGCCTCATCTGGAGTCCTGGGTGCAGTTTTGGTCCCCAAGCTACAAAAAGGACATAACAGCACTAGAAAAGGTCCAGAGAAGAGCGACTAGGCTGATTGAGGGCTACAGGGGATGAGTTATGAGGAAAGATTAAAAGAGCTGAGCCTTTACAGGAGATGAAGAGGAGACCTGAGTGAAGTGTTTAAAATGATGAAGGGAATTAGTACAGTGGATCGAGACGGTTATTTTAAAATGAGCTCATCAAGAACATGGGGACACAGTTGGAAACTTGTGAAGGGTAAAGTTGACACAAACATTAGGAAGTTTTTCTTTACACAAAAGCGATAGACACTTGGAATAAGCGACCAAGCAATGTGGTAGACAATAAGACTTTAGGGACTTCAAAACTCGACTTGATGTTTTCTTGAAAGAAATAAGCGGAGAAGACCGGCGAGCTTTGTTGGGCTGAATGGCCTGTTCTAGTCCAGATTGTTCTAATGTGTGTGACACCAATCAATAACAAAATTTAATGGGAAATTTCATATACAATGAACTAATTGGCTGGGCCTATGACCAATCAGGGTGGGTGTGGGCGCAGCCAAGCCCACCCTTCCCTACACCTCTGGGTGGCAGGATACAAGGCTGCATTTTGGCTGCTGCTGGCTAAAGATGTGCTGTTGCTAGTCACGTGATCCTAATACAGTCATATGAAAAAGTTTAGGAACCCCTCTCAGCCTGCATAATAATTGACTCTCTTTTCAACACAAAAGATATCAGTGGTGTGTCTTTCATTTGCTAGGAACATCTGAGCACTGCGGTGTTTTCTGAACAAAGACTTTTAGTGACGCAGTATTTAGTTGTATGAAATTAAATAAAATGTGAAAAACTGGCTGTGCACAAATGTGGGTCCCCTTGTCATTGTGCTGATTTGAATGCCTGTCACTGCTCAATGCTGATTACTTGGTTGGATGAGCTCGTTAAGCCTTGAACTTCATAGACAGGAGTGTCCAATCATGAGTGGTAAAAGGTATTTAAGGTGGTCAATTGCAAGTTGTGCTTCCTTCCCTTTGACTCTCCTCTGAAGAGTGACAGACAGCATGGGATCCTCAAAGCAACTCTCCAAAGATCAGAACACAAAGATTGTTGAGTCTCCTGGTTTAGGGGAAGGCTACAAAAAGCCATCTCAGAGGTTTAAAATGTCAGTTTCAAGTGTAAGGAATGGAATCAGGAAATGGAAGGCCACAGGCACAGTTGCTGTTAAAACACAGCAGGTCTGGAAGGCCAAGAAAAATACAGGAGCGACATATGAGCAGGATTGTGAGAATGGTGACAGACAACCCACAGATCACCTCCAAAGACCTGCAAGAACATCTCGCTGCAGATGGTGTATCTGTACATCGTTCTACAATTCAGCACAATTTGTACAAAGAACATCTGTATGGCAGGGTGATGAGAAAGAAGCCCTTTCTGCACTCACACCACAAACAGAGTCGCTTGTTGTATCAAATGCTCATTTAGACAAGCCAGATTCATTTGGGAACAAAGTGCTTTGGACTGATGAGACAAAAATCGAGTTATTTGGTCAGAACAAAAGCGCTTTGCATGGTGGAAGAAGAACACCGCATTCCAAGAAAAACACCTGCTACCTCCTGTCAAATGTGGTGGAGGTCCCATCATGCTGTGGGGCTGTGTGGCCAGTTCAGGGACTGGGGCCCTTGTTAAAGTCGAGGGTCGGATGAATTCAACCCAATATCAACAAATTCTTCAGGATAATGTTCAAGCATCAGTCACAAAGTTGAAGTTACTTAAGCAGGAGTTGGATATTCCAACAAGACAATGAGCCAAAACACAGTTGGAAATCTACAAAGGCATTCATGCAGAGGGAGAAGTACAATGTTCTGGAATGGCCGACACAGTCCCCTGACTTGAATATCATCAAAATCTATGGGATGATTTGAAGCAGGCTGTCCATCAAATTGAACTGAACTGGAGAGATTTTGTATGAAGAATGGTCAGAAATACCTCCATCCAGAATCCAGACACTCATCACAGGCTATAGGAGGACAGCGTCTGGAGGCTCAAAGGAGCAAAAGGAGGCTCAACTAAGTATTGATGTCATATCTCTGTTGGGGTGCCCTAACATTTAATTAACTTAATGTCACTGCTGAAATCCTACTGTCTCCATAAGGCATGTCATATATTAAAAGGAAGTTGATACTTTGACTGCTCATCCAATGAGAAACAAACGTCTAAAAAATGAAGAGGGATACCCAAACTTTTTCATATGACTGTATTGTTTTTTTCTGGACGTCATCTAATGACCCCTATTCAAGATGGCGACACACAGTGCAATGGATCAAAAATCTCTCTTTTCCCAAATCCGTGTTAAAAATGTTGAGTTACGAAGTTTGCTTTGCTATTGATTTATGATCCATGTTTCCCAGTTATCCATCTGCAGTGTCCACTACCTTAATTTTTTCTTCAGGAACAAAATCATAAAAGGAAACATTCTGAGGGGAGCATTTTTCTGAAAAGAAGACAAGAAGAGGATTAACGAGCAGCCAAAGACAGGGATACATGCGGCTACTTTAAATCTGATGCCAGACGGGATGATCCATAAAGTTGCCTCAGAGACCCACAGAGCTCAGGAATTGGAACCTGAAGGGACACCCAGAGCTGCTATAGGGAGCTCTAGTCCAATATGGCCTAATATGACCTCACCTGACCATGAGGAGCTTTATGAGCTTCAGTTTCATCCACCTTCTTGTGGTGTAGCGGGTCCACAGCTCACATCCAAAAGGCCACTTCATTTAAATAAATAATCATAGTAGTGTGGCCGCAGTGGTTCGTAATTGAAGCTGCTAGTCGCCACACCTGGGCCACCTCCCCATAATAAATAGGAGAAGTGTGAGGCGGAATGGGAAGAAAGAGAGGAGAATGGTAAAAGACTGGAGAACAGATTTGGGGTAGTGCAAGAGAGTGGACGAGCCAGCCAGCTAAGTAAAAGGAAGGTCAGCGTGGTCGAGGGTCCCGGATAGAGCGAGCGATCGGTGCTAAAAGGGACGGATCATGCCTACCGACTACGTGGAGGAATGGGTATGATCGAGGTGGAGTCCACCCTAGGGATCTGAGGGACAACCACATGTGTGAGAAGGAAGACGGGAGGACAACTGACCCCGAGTGGTCTAGCAGACGCCGGCGGAGGCAGCTAAGATGGGGGGTCAGTAGGGAGAGGACCGCGGTAGCTGAAGCCTCGTTGGCTGAGCAAATATTGAGTGATCTGCAGAGGCTGGGAAGGAGCTGTGATTGGCTCGTGTAGACCCAATGATTGCTGCTGTTTTAGTCTCATTTTAACTTTGTTTAAATCGTTTAACGGATTATTCATTTATGGACATTTGAGTACCGCACTTTATTTTGAACCCTTTTGCTTTTGGTTTGTTTTCAATAAAAGCACTTTAGCACTTTTTTGCACCATCCCCTGGCTTTGTTGTTGATGTCTTCACTGTCCAGCTCGCCATGACCTTACCGACGGTGTCGGGTTCAAGAGCTCCCAAACTGGAGAAGGGGGCCCGGAGCAGAACCCACATAGGCGGAGTGGTGGCTCTGAGGCTAGGGATCTAAGGTTGCCGGTTTGAATCCCGTAAATGCCAATAGGGACTCTGCTCTGTTGGGCCCTTAACCTGCAATCGCTGAGCACTTTGAGTAGAGAGAAAAGCGCTATATAAATGCAAAGAATTATCGTCACACTTCTCCCACACTAATGGCCTAGTCTTGCATCCTGATTTGGCTTTTCTTTTGATTATTCTTCCATCCAGATGCATTAATTACGTATTTAGCCCCATGATAGATTTTTTTTTTTCACCTGAATTATGAAAAACAAGCTCATCTGGCAGGGAAACAAGAAACACAACTTGCTGTTCTTAGAAAAAAAAAAAAAAGAGTTTTCAGCATCTCAGCAGCCATCATCTGAAATGTTGCAGGGACCCCCCTTAGAGTCTCAATGTTATCACTGAAAGCTAAAACATCGCTTTCAGGTTGGAAAAAGAGCCTGGTGGGATGAGAAGAAGTACACGTCTTTAGTGTTCTGCCAAGGATCGGAGCAAAAAGATAGAGAGGGAACGTTTACGAGGACCAGAATGTGGGCCAAGCAAAAAATCAACATCCAAATTCCTAGCAGGGGTTACTATGAGAGTCGCAAGTGCAGCGGCAACCCAAACCCAATATGCAATACCAAGCATTTAATTGAAGAATTGAAGAACCAAACTAACGTCACAAGAAGTCAACATGTTTAATATCCAGACAACCAGAAAGTGTGCACTTCTGACCTTTCCACCATTGTATTGGTGACATCAAATGTCATGACATCAATTATCACATGGCAGCAACACAGCTGGCAACAGTACACACACTAACAACAATGGCAGTGCCCATGAAAAACTAAGATATCAGTGTGCCAAGGTCAGGTCAGGTCAGGTTGGGGAGCATCCACTGGTACAGCCCGTTGCTGCACCCACCATACAACGAAACTGCTGGCAACCCCCCAGGCAGACACACGTGGTCCAGTCTGAACCTCTGGAAATAACCATCTCTATCTGCTGCAGCCAGGTGTTATGTGGGTATCTCCATGGCCTGGTCCAGCCAATTGGGTCCTCAACAATTAGGGTCCTGTGAGCTGGATGGCACCACATGGCCGTAGTGGCATAACTGACGCTCCCTCACGATGCAGGTCATGTGCTTCATTCAGGACTCCATGAGCAACACAAAGTCACACCAGCGGGACCCAAAGATTCTCTGAAGTGACACACATGAAGGAGTCGAGTCTTCATCGCGGGTCACTGGATAGCGTCCATGTCTCACAAACAGGAAGCACCTGGACTCTAAAGCCTTGGACCTCCGTCCCTTTTGCAGATAGCAGTAGTGCCACACACCCCTTTAAAGTGACCTCATGATCCGTCTACTGACTTCATAGGAAGAGTCACCAGAGTCACATGAATGTCACTGCCGAGGTAAGTTAACCTCTCGACGAGGTTGACACTCTCACTGCTGATGGCCGTGCCCAAGAGGTCATTAAAGGCCTCGCTCTTGGACTCCGTGAGCAACACAAAGTCAAACTAGTGGTACCTGAGGACCCTCCAAAGGGACACACATGAAGAAGTCATGTGGATAGCGTCCATATCTCACAACAGGAAGCACCAGGACTCTAAAAACTTGGACCTTTGTCCTTTTAAAGAGATATCGGGAACACCACACACCCCTCATGTGACCTCAGGACCCCCATGCTGTCCCAATCTGTCTACTGACTTCATAAGAAGAGTCACCAGAGCCACATGAATGTCATCGCTGAGGTAAGTGAACCTCTCGACTCGACTCTCTCCACAGACAGACACACTGCTGATGGCCGTGCCTAAAAGGTCACTAAAGGCCTGGCTCTTTGGTTTTTATCAGGACCCTCACAAGCCCAGACGCTCAGACTCCTCATTCAGTCTCTCGAGAGACCCCATCAGAGCCTCCGGTAACCCTGCATTGTCTGGAAAGTCAAGATCAGTATGCCAAGAAGTGAAATAATTATAAGAACCTCAGAACCTCACCATCCGTCAATACCATTCCAGTGGACTCGCTTATCCGCACTTAGAAAAGTGCGACTCAGTTCGCAACACCCACATTCTAATCGCGCCTATTCACGGCCATTTGGAGTAGAGAAAAACAAAACATGAGAGGTCTATCAGGCAGCGGCGACCCATGACGTAAGAGCAACAACAGGCCTGTGATGCCCTTAGATGTTTGGTGATGCACAGGTGCTACACAGAATGGATTAGCATGTGTCGACCTGGAGCAAGGAGTCTGGGTAGGCCAATGAATCCCTTCTGTGATGGGGACTGCAACTGTTCCCCATGAATGAGGAATTCCCTGTAAGTGTGGGTCACGAGGTTGCTCTGGTTAAGTTCACACACTGTCTATCTCTAGTGGTTGGATGGTTTAGTGAGGTCCGCAAATCGACCCTGCTGCACTCGCTTGTGGAGCGCCATAAAAACAATTCAATGTGACTGTTCAATGTCTCAATGAAGTAAAACTCATACGGAGGTCTTTGTAGGTGAACCTGAGGAGGGATCATTACCAAGTCTTGAAGGTGCAAGAGCTGAGGGCCTGGTGTACCCACCTGGCCACCCTCATCTGCCCCTGCTGGTTCTGATTCGACCACCCCAGACAATACACATTGTGACAAGCTTAGCTGATTTTTGGTGCAAAAATGTGTGTGTATTAGGAGTAAGGTCAACTGGAACCTGACGTAAATTTATCCCACGGGATCCACGTCTCAGTATCCGCAGTTTCACTTTCCGCAGGCTTTTTCATGAGCCTAATCCCTGCTGAGAGGGACTTTAAAGTCACAGGGCTTAATGGCAACTTCAGAACACATCAAGAGAGAAAAGAATGGGAAGTCAAACTCATGCTAACATTTAACACATTACAACCTGGTTTGAATAGAGACATGGGTCTTATGGCCAGATTTGAGGATTGTTTGCATCTCTCAGACTGACACAGAAAACCTGACTACAGACCCGCATTTTATGGAAAAACTCTTCAGAAACTTCAAAAGACTTTGGTGGACGGTCATCTTATCCAAAGATCTTGACCATACATTGTTCTTTACTCTTATTAAATGACTCTTAGCCTGAAGAGGTCTATTAATTTCTTATATTTAAGATGTCTCACTTAAAGATGTACCAATGTTGTTATCTGTCCTGGTATGTATGTAAACACAGGGAACTCCAGTTTCCGTATTACATCTCGCCTGAAGAAGGGGCCTGAGTTGCCTCCAAAGCTTGCATATTGTAATCTTTGTAGTTAGCCAATAAAAGGCTAAAAAATTTCTTGACTTTTCACTACATTCATAATGGCTAACCCGGTACAACACCCTAGTACTTCTGTCTTCAAGAAAAGATTAATTTTCTTTTCTGTTATGTACCTCATTTATTGCATTGCTATTTAGATTTTTTTTTTGATTTGTGATGCTTGCCAGGGATGCGTTTTTTCACAACGTGACATGTGACATCATTAACACCAGTGCCAGTGCGAGTGTGACGGTGTATTTCTATTTGGTCACCATCATCTACAGTACATGCTACATCCCTCTCTCACTTGAACAGAGGCAGTGGTGCTGTAAGAATTATGTTTCTGGACTTCTCTAGCACCTTCAGCACCATCCAACCTCTGCTCCTTAGGGACAAGCTGACAGAGATGGGAGTAGACTCATACCTGGTGGCATGGATCGTGGACTATCTTACAGACAGACCTCAGTATGTGTGTCTCAGGAACTGCAGGTCTGACACTGTGGTCAGCAACACAGGAGCGAGGGGAACTGGACTTTACTGGTGCGCAAACCACTTACACCTGAACACCAGCAAAACCAAGGAGCTGGTGGTGGATTTTAGGAGGCCCAGGCCTCTCATGGACCCCACGATCATCAGAGGTGACTGTGCAGAGGGTACAGACCTATAAATACCTGGGAGTGCAGCCGGATGATAAACTGGACTGGACTGCCAATACTGATGCTCTGTGCAAGAAAGGACAGAGCAGACTATACTTCCTGAGAAGGCTGGCGTCCTTCAACATCTGCAATAAGATGCTGCAGATGTTCTATCAGACGGTTTTGGCGCGCCCTCTTCTACGGTGGTGTGCTGGGGAGGCAGCATAAAGAAGAGGACACCTCTCGCCTGGACAAACTGGTGAGGAAGGCAGGTTCTATTGTAGGCACTGAGCTGGACAGTTTGACATCCGTGGCAGAGCAAGGTGCTGAGCAGACTCCTGTCAATCATGGAGAATCCACTGCATCCACTGAACAGGATCATCTCCAGACAGAGGAGCAGCTTCAGCAACAGACTGCTGTCACCGTCCTGCTCCACTGACAGACTGAGGAGACCCCACACTATGAGACTCTTCAATTCAATGTTAACATTATAGAAAGTTATTGTCTGTTATACCTGCATTGTTATCACTCATTGATTTAATATTGTTATTTATCAGTATGCTGCTGCTGGAGATGGGAATTTCCACTTAGGGATTAATAAAGTATCTATCTATCTATCTATCTATCTATCTATCTATCTATCTATCTATCTATCTATCTATCTATAGTGCCTTTCATATCTATCTATCTATCTATCTATCTATCTATCTATCTATCTATCTATCTATCTATCTATCTATCTATCTATCTATCTATCTGGTTAATCTGTGTCTGGATAAACCAAAAAATTAACTTTTTCAACGAGTCCTGCTACTTTGTTCTCATTTTCTCATTTCTTTGTGTTTTCCTTTTCCAACTATGAGTTTGCTTAACGATTCTCAGCTTTGTTATTTTCCGATCTCTCTGCCCTCTCAGTAGTGACTTTCTCTATGATCTGCAACTTGTTTTTATTTTCTGGACTCAGTTCTCTCCTTACTTCTCATGTTTGGGTCATCCAGCTCAAAACGTTTAGAGCAAACTAAAGTAACAGAAAAACAGAACCAAAACAAATAAAAACTGATGAAAATCAAGACATTACACACACTCACACACACACACACACACACACACACTTGTCCATTTATTAAGGTGGATGACAAGCAGATTTCTTCCTGTCCTGTTGTAACTCTCTGTTGGATGTATTCAGCATTATTCTATTGGAATGCATTTTGTAATACATGTGGCAATAAAACACATTTCATTTTTCATTCCAACAGGTGGAGCATCATGAACTTAAGCACTCTTTTAATGAATCCCATACCAAGTGGCATATAACTGAGACACAGCAACCAGATGGAGACATAGATACACTGACACTTGTCCATTTATTAGAGTGGATGATAAGCTGGTTTCGTCGTGTCCTGCAGTTTCTCTCAGTTGGACGAATTCATTACATGCATTACCCTTTGCTGTGGAATGTATTTTGTACTGCATGTAGTAATAAAATACATTGCATTCTAACAGATGGTGCTTCTCAAACATTACTAGTAAAATGCAATAGTTGAAATGTTTGAGATATGCCATCTGTTGGAATAACACACATAATGCACTGTTATGGCAACATCTACAGTGGCAGCCAAGGCAAGAACAACAATCAACAGCAAAAAAATAAAAATAACATTCTTAATAAAAGGATAAGAGTCTGCATGTCTGTGTATTGGTGTGTCCATCCATTTGCTAGGTCTCCATCTTTCCAACAGATGGTTTATCACAAACATTTTTAGTTAAACAGTGCATTGCATTTTTCATTTCAACAGATGGCACATCCCAAACATCAGCACTGCTTTTAGAAATCCCACGCCAAGTTGCATATAAGAGAGACACAGCAACACACAGATACTGTTCCTTTTATTAAGATGCACTTTAGGCGGATTTCTGCCCATCTGGCTGTTACTCTCTTTTGGCCATTTTCTGTGTTCATGTTTGCAGTGCACCATCTATTGAAATGTTATTTGTAATGTATGTAGCATTCTTGTTCATTCCAACAGACGGTGCATCACAAACAGCAGTGCTTTTACGAATCCCAAACAAAAATGGAAATTAACAGAGACACAGCAAATGGACAAACACACAGTTACACAGACACACAAACACACAGTTACACAGACACACACACAGACATTTGTCCATTTATTAAGGTGGATGATAAGTTGATTTCTTCCTGTCAGGAACTTACTCCCTATTGGATGTATTCAGCATTAACGTTTGCAGTGCTCCATCCATTGGCATGTAATTTGTAATGCATGTAGGAATAAAATAAATTGCCTTTATCATGATGATGCATCTCAAAAAATTTTAGTAATAAATTACATTAGACATTTCATTCCAACAGGTGGTGCATCACAAACATTTTTAGTAATAAAATGCATTTTTTTTTTCATTCCAACAGACGGCTCATGGCAAAAAACTCAGCACTGCTTTTATGAATCCCATGCCAAATGATATGCAACAGAGACACAGAAACACACAGACACTTGTCCTTTTGTTAAGGTGGATGTTAGTGTCACGATTCTAAAGATGCAGGCAAGCAAGTTATTCTTTGTTCTTCTTATTTGGGTTCAATGTAATTGTATTCCTCAATTTTCTGCACACATTTTCCACTAAAGGTAAAATGTGTTTGATGTGGGCATAATCTGCAACTTGTTTTCATTTTCTGGTCTTAATTCTCTCATTACCTCTCATGTTTGGGTCATCCAGCTAAACACTTTAATAACAAATTAAAGTTACAGAAAAACAGAACCAAAGCAAATTAAAAAGTGATGAAAATGAAGATATTAGGAGCAACACCACTAGGGATAGAGAGAAACCCTGAGGGCACAGAGGGCACAAGGTGTGAAATATACAACTGCTTTAAGGAGGAGGTGAAAGAGAACTGACCATGAGGAGCCAAGTCCTTTAAGGGCTATTCAGGGTGAAGGCATGCAGGAACATCAGGAGCCGCTAGAGGGCGCTCTGTCCTGATATAGGCAACAAACCCCTCAACATGACCCCAGAAGTGGCTTTAGAAGCCAACTTTTCTTCCTTCTTGTTCCACTGTAACAGATTTTGCTTTTTATCCATCTCGTATCCAGATGGCTGATTCTGCATTAAGCCCCATGATGGTTTCCCTAAACTGAACAACAAGTCCCCCCTGGAGACAAGCAGCTGCACCACCTCCTGCTGTTACAAAATGGAGCACAAAAAGAAAAGCGTTTGCTTCATTACTGAAACCTCCAAAGCCCCAGTCACATTTGAATGATGTTATGTAGGTTGGTGTGTTGACCGTTTTCATCAAAGCGCCTGAGATGTGCTCCGCAGCGCCAGTCGCCACCTCAGCTCCTCTCTGTGTTGTGGCGTGAGAACTGGACAAGAGGCTGGACTTCCCGTCTGTCACCGCTAATCATGCACTCCAAACCGCCGGGGACACGTGGCCTCCACCTGCAATTTATCACTGCCCAATAAATTGCTCCTGAAACTATAGTTCTCTTTAATGGACAGTCTCGTCACTCGAAAATCAATGCACCATGCTGCAGAAATAATCGAGAGAATAGAGAAGAGCTGCACTTCTACCAGACACCTTAGATTTACATAAAAAAATCACAGAAAAACATCGAAAAAGTGGACGGGATGGACATGAAAGAATAGAAGAGAGACATACGAGAGTGGAGAAGGCTGATGGGGAGCAATTTTAAAAAGAAGCGAGGGCTCCTTATGCACCAGGAGACCACTGGGAGATGAAAGGACAGACTGGGAGGTGATCTGAAGGAATTTACCCCATGGGCACCAAAGTGGCAAGGGCATCAAACTGCAATAGTCATATGCCAGCTGAATCAACCACTCCAGGTGGCAGTAAGTGGTCATCATCTGGGGTGTGACACTAGATAGGCAGAACTTAAAATCAGGTGGGAATGTCATTTGTCACCAGGGGGAAATTTGACTTTTTACAGAAGCTCATTCAATAGATAGATATAAAAGGCACTATATGATAGATAGATAGATAGATAGATAATATGAAAGGCACTATATAATAAATAGATAGATAGACAGATAGGAAAGGCACTATATAATAGATAGATAGATAGATAGATAGATAGATAGATGAAAGGCACTATATAGATAGACAGATAGATAGATAGATAGATATGAAAGGCACTATATAATAGATAGATAGATAGATAGATAGATAGATAGATAGATATGAAAGGCACTATATAATAGATAAATAGATAGATAGATTGCAGAGACCCAGTAACCAGATGGACACACAGAGACACAAACATCCATCCATCCATTATCCAACCTGCTATATCATAACTTCAGGGTCATGGGGGTCTGCTGTAGCCAATCCCAGCAATCACAGGGAGCAAGGCAGGAAACAGGCAGGTGCCAGCCCACCACAGCATACACAGACACTTGTTCATTAATTAAGGTGGATGATAAGATAATTTCTTCCTATCAGGCACTTTCTCCCTATTGGATTTTTTCAGCACTAATGCCTGCACCATCTACTGGAATGCATTTTGTAATATATGTAACAATAAAATATTTTTTATTTTTCATTCCAACAGGTGGAACATCACAAACATTAGCACTGCTTTAATAAATCCCATACCAAGTGGCATATAACAGAGACACAGCACCCAGATGGAGACATAGATACACTGACACTTGTCCATTTATTAGAGTGGATGATAAGCTGGTTTCGTCCTATCCTGCAGTTTCTCTCAGTTGGATGAATTCATTACATGTATTACCGTTTGCTGTACTGTGTGCTGTCCATGTACTGCATGTAGTAATAAAATACATTGCATTTGTCATTCTAACAGATGGTGCATCTCAAACATTTCTAGTAAAATGCAAGAGTTGAAATGTTTGTGATATGCCATCTATTGGAATGACAAATGCAATGCACTGTTATGGTAACATCCAAAGTGGCACCAAGGGCATGAATTACAATCAACAGCAAAAAAATAAAAATAAAATTCTTAATAAAAGGATAAGAGTCTGCATGTCTGTTTATCGGTGTGTCTAACCATTTGGTACGTTTCCGTCATTCCAACAAATGGTTTATTCCAAACACTTTTAGTATTAAAATGCATTGCATTTTTCATCCCAACAGATAACAACAACAACAACTACATTTATTTCTATAGCACATTTTCACACAAGCAGTAACTCAAAGTGCTTTACATAATGAAGAATAGAAAAATAAAAGACACAGTAAGAAAATAAAATAAGTCAACATTAATTAACATAGAATAAGAGTAAGGTCCAATGGCCAGGGGTGACAGAAAAAACAAAAAAAAAACTCCAGACGGCTGGAGAAAAAAAATAAAATCTGCAGGGGTACTGAGGCCACGAGACCCCCCAGTCTCCTCTGGACATTCTACCTAACATCAATGAAACAGTCCTCTTTGTAGTTAGGGTTCTCACGGAAGGGCTTGATGATGATGATAGTCACGTAGACTTCTGCCTTTTAATCCGTCCATCATTGTTGGAGCATCATGAAGCTTTGAGTAGGTGGTGGTGGCGCAGGCCGCCACCACAAAGAAACCGGAAAAAGAAACAGAAAAGAGAGTAGGGGTCAGTACCGATTTTAGAGCCACCATGAATAGTTATTATGAAGAATTGAACATACAGAGTATCAGGATTAAGTTAAAGTGAAGTTATGAGAAGGCCATGTTACAGTAATGTGTTTTCAGCAGTGTTTTAAAGTGCTCTACTGTATCAGCCTGGTGAATTCCTATTGGCAGGCTATTCCAGATTTTAGGTGCATAGCAGCAGAAGGCCGCCGCCTCACCACTTCTTTTAAGTTTAGCTTTTGGAATTCTAAGGAGACACTCATTTGAAGATCTAAGGTTACGATTTGGAATATAAGGTGTCAGACATTCCGATATATAAGATGGAGCGAGATTATTTAAGGCTTTATAGATCATAAGCAGTATTTTAAAGTCAGTCCTGAATGACACAGGCAACCAGTGTAGTGACATCAAAACTGGCACATCCCGGACATTAGCACTGCTTTTAGGAATCCTACACCAAGTTGCATATAACAGAGACATAGCAACACACAGATACTGTTTCGTTTACTGAGGAGGACGATAAACTGATTTCTGCCTATCTGGCTGTTACTCTCTTTTGGGCATTTTCAGTGTTCATGTCTGCATGGGTTTCCTCCCACAGTCCAAAGAAATGCCAGTTAGGTGCGTTGGCGATCCTAAATTGTCCCTAGTGTGTGCTTGATGTGTGTGTGTGGGCAGGCGCCCTGCCTGGGGTTTGTTTCCTACCTTGCACCCTGTGTTGGCTGGGATTGGCTCCAGCAGACCCCCGTAACCCTGTAGATAGGATATAGTGAGTTGGATGATGGATGGATGGATGGATGGATGGATGTTTGCAATGCACCATCAACTGAAATGCAAATATATTAATCAATATTAAATATAAATCTTAATAAAATGTATTGCATTTTTCATTCTAACAGATGGTACATCACAAACAGCAGTGCTTTTATGAATCCCAAACGAAATGGCAATTAGCATTGACACAACAAATGGACAGACGCACAGTTACACAAACACACATGCACACACAGACATATGTCCATTTATTAAGGTGGAAAATAAGCTGATTTCTTTCTGTCAGGCACTTACTCCCTATTGGATGTATTCAGCATTAATGTTTGCAGTGCACAATCTGTTGGTATGTAATTTGTAATGCATGTAGTAATTAAATAAATTGCCTTTGTCATTCTAACAGATGGTGCACCTTAAACATTTGCATTAATACAATGCATTAATTCAAATGTTTGTGATATGCCATCTGTTGGAATGATAAATGCAATGCATTATTATATAATATCCACAGTGACGGCCAGGGTAAAAAAAAAATCAACAGCATAAAAACAAAAAATAAAATTCAACTGATACTCAGGTGACTGTTATCCACATTAATAAATGGAGAAGTGTCAGCATGCCTGGTTATCTTTGTGTCCATCCGGTTACATCTTCTCTGTCATTCCAGCAGATGATGTATCTCCAAAATGTTTAGTAATAAAATGCATTAGACTTGTCATTCCAACAGGTGGCGCATCAGAAACATTTTTAGTAATAGTAATAGTAATTTTTTTCATTCCAACAGATGACAAAACTTTAGCATTGCTGTTAAGAATCCCATGCCAAATGCCATATAACAGAGACACAGAAACACACAGACACTTGTCCTTTGGTGGATGTTAGTGTCGCAATACTGAGGAGGCATGCAAGCAAGATATTCTTTGTCTTTTGCAATTGGGTTCACTTCAATAAAATTCAAGGTAGTTTTATTCTTCAATTTTCTGACACATTTTCCACTAAAGTTAAAAATCTGTTTCATATAGAAATAGTGACTTATATTACAAAGTTCTGTGCAAATAATTCAATCAGCAATGTGAATTACAAAACTTAGAGTCAATTTGAAAAGTAAAACACAAAGCAGCCGGCAGAGGTCAGCGGGGGCCAAAGGTGCCGACGGTGAGATTTGTCAGTAAGACGCTATCACCGTTTAGCACTTACTTGGGGGCTCTTTAGGACAATTCCAGCAAGGAAAGGTTTACTTGACATGCAGGCTGCCATCGATGCACTACACGATCCAGACTCCATAAATCTGGCTACCGAGGGACAAAAGGGAATTTCCTGAGGAAAAGTGCGCTCTTTTAAAAGTGGATGCAGCCATTGTTTCCAGATGAAAGTCTACAGACACAGCTGGAATTTGCTTTATTACACTCGCTTAGGTGACACGTGGCAAGAGGGTGCAGCTTCACTTTGGCCGTCGTTCAGATCAAGGACATGACAGAGGAGGTGAGACAAAGTGCAGACATGAAGCTCGAGACGTCAAAAGCTGACGAAAGTCATAAGTTAATGATTGTCTTTAAACTGTGTGTAAATTGTGAAAAAAATTATATCTGGATGTAAAGACAGGACCCTCAATGGAAATGTGCTTTATAAAGAAGCAAGACTAAGGCCGGGTCTGGTTTATACTTCACGTGACGCGACGCCATGCACCTGTTGACACTCCTGCTGCACGAGCGTTGTCCTGTTTATACCTCCGCACGTACTATATGTCAATCTGGGAGATTCCACCAGGTGGCGACAACAACAACAACTTTTATTTCTAGATAGATAGATAGATAGATAGATAGATAGATAGATAGATAGATAGATAGATAGATAGATAGATAGATAGATACTTTATTAATCCCAAAGGGAAATTCACATCATCCAGGAGCAGCTTACTGATAATAAACAATATTAAATTAAAGAGTGATAACAATGCAGGTATAACAGACAATAACTTTGTATAATGTTAACGTTTACCCCCCTGGTGGAACTGAAGAGTCACATAGTGTGGGGTCTCCACAGTCTGTCAGTGGAGCAGGATGGTGACACCAGTCTGTCTATGAAGCTGCTCCTCTGTCTGGAGATGATCCTGTTCAGTGGATGCAGTGGATTCTTCATGATTGACAGGAGTCTGCTCAGCGCCCGTTGCTCTGCCACGAATGTCAAACTGTCCAGCTCCGTGCCTACAATAGAGTCTGCCTTCCTCACCAGTTTGTCCAGGCGTGAGGCGTCCCTCTTCTTCATACTGCCTCCCCAGCACACCACCGCGTAGAAGAGGGTGCTCATCACAACTGTCTGATAGAACATCTGCAGCATCTTATTGTAGATGTTGAAGGACGCCAGTCTTCTAATGAAGTATAGTCGGCTCTGTCCTCTCTTGCACAGACCATCAGTATTGACGGTCCAGTCCAGTTTATCATCCAGCTGCACTCCCAGGTATTTATAGGTCTGCACCCTCTGCACAGTCACCTCTGATGATCACGGGGTCCATGAGGGGCCTGGTCCTCCTAAAATCCACCACCAGCTCCTTGGTTTTACTGGTGTTCAGTTGTAGGTGGTTTGAGTCGCACCATTTAACAAAGTCCTTGATTAGGTTCCTATACTCCTCCTCCTGCCCACTCCTGATGCAACCCACCATAGCAGTGTCGTCAGTGAACTTTTGCATGTGGCAGGACTCCGAGTTGTATTGAAAGTCTGATGTATGTTGGCTGAACAGAACCGAAGAAAGTCCAGTCCCCTGTGGAGCTCCTGTGCTGCTGACCACAATGTCAGACCTGCAGTTCCTGAGACGCACATACTGAGTTGGTCTGTAAGATAGTCCACGATCCATGCCACCAGGTGTGAATCTACAGTGATCCCTCGCTATATCACGCTTCGACTTTCGCGGCTTCACTCTATACGCTTACGTCAAGCTTTTTTTCTCCTACGATGGCTCCTAAACTTGCTGCTTTTACGCCTTCTCACTATGCATGCGCTTTCTGAGAACTTTTATCTAAGCCCCACGATGCACCTGCTGAAGATACTGCACCACCTGAAGACTCTCCTACTGAGGTCGTGCCTTCATAGGTTAGTGGTTGTGTGCAATTAAATGTACAGTACAACAATCTACTATATAAAAGCGTTCGGGATTGTCCTTCCGTCCCGTGAGTGCAAAGTGTAGCGGTATTCCGCTTATTACAGACTTACTACTTGCGGCTTGAGGTACAAAGCGACGCAATGTGAGCAGAGTTCTGGTGCTGTCATCGTTCCCTTGCTTTTGTGCGCGATGCGCTGGAAAAACAGACAAAATGATGTCTCTGGAAATAATGAATGTTGATGGAGTACAAATGCCTCACCGCGTAGTAAATATCAGGGGAGATGGTGCTTGCTTATTCTCATCTACAGCTTATTTAGTGCATGAAACTCCGTCTTTAGCGGTACAGATTCGGGCTGACATTGTACGACTTTGGACAGGCAGTTGTGGGGATAAAAAAAAACATAGGTTTTCGGGAGATGTTATGAATGGGCACTTTGATGTTCTCATTCCCTACACTTACATGCCTGATGTACACATGGAGCGCACAAAAATTGAGGATAAAAGTCGGTCGCCTTAAAAGGCGAATGCGCCTAGTAATAATATGATATTTGTAACGTCTAATATGTCTTATTTTCTCTTATTTTGTCTAATATGTTTCATGTCTAGAAGGCTCTAATAATGTTAAAAAACGTATTTAGAAGGTCGTAAACAGGTTTTCTATACTCTAACTGCGAAAATATTCGATTTATAAATAAAGAATCCTACTTTGCGAAAATTCATTTATCACGGTAGAGTCTGGAACGGATTAACCGTGATAAACGAGGGCTCACTGTACTCCCATTTCTGTCAGCGTGTCCCTAAGGACCAGAGGTTGGATGGTGTTGAAGGCGCTAGAGAAGTCCAGAAACATAATTCTTACTGCACCACTGCCTCTGTCCAAGTGGAGAGGGATCGGTGTAGCATGTAGATGATGGCATCCTCCAGCTTCTCCTGGTATGCGAACTGCAGAGGGTCGAGGGCGTGACGGACCCGTGGCCTCAGGTGGTGAAGCAGCAGCCGCTCCATGGTCTTCACAGCAGGTCATAACAGCAGAAGGCCGCCCGCCTCACCGCCTTCTTTTAAGTTTAGCTCTTGGAATTCTAAGCAGACCATCATTTGAAGATCTAAGGTTACAATTTGGAGTGCAAGGTGAGAGGCGTTCAGAGATGGAGGATGGAGCAGATTATTTAAGGCAGTGTGAGATGTCATCACGGTGACAAAACGTTCAGCTTCGCTGTATTGTGAACTGCTTGAAACAACCAATAAATTGCGAGGACACCTTGCCATAATATCTCTGAAAAGGATGTTTCATGGTTACCTCCGTCAGTCCAGGGGTGCGCCCATTCAAAGTCAAAGCGAACCTTATTGTTTATTTTATTAAGTATGCAGTGTGGAAGATGACCCGGACACAGACAGGCAGACACATTGAAATCACCCCACACACGTTTATTTACACTGTCCACATTTACAATACAGTGCACGGACCCCAAAAGTCCTGGCCTACATCAATGCCTTTCCTTCTTCAGGCCGCCTCCTCGCCTCTTCCCAGACCTTGTCTCTCGACCCCCCGACTGAAGCCATCACATGAAGGGAGGCGGCCCCTTTTATATCCACCCGGATGTGCTCCAGGTGTTTCCCGGCAATCTTCCACCGACACGCCCCAGTATGGCGGAAGTGCCAGCAGCACTTCTGGGTGTGATGGAAGTGCTGAGGTCCAGGGCTCCAACGGCATAGGGGTGCCCCCTGGCGGTGACCACGGACCCCTACAGGGTTGAGCTTCAAAGCCACCAAAGGTACCAGGGCGGTCACCCCCACAAGGTCTGGGGAAGGTATGAGCCAGCCATCTCTGACAACAGATAGACGAATTTGTGAAGCTCAGGGTCCACAGTGTAACAACATGAAGTGGAAATAAAAAATTTAATTAAAATTAGAATTGAAATTAAACATTTAAAATTAAAATTAAAACACAAACAAGACATTCTGCAAAGACAAGACAAAGAAGTAGCAGCAATATGGACGTGTAGTAAGCAATATGAACATTGATGCAATGTATGGTATTATGCAATCTAGATAGATAAATATAGTCAATAAATATTGTAATATGTAATAGAATAAGTAAATAAATAATAGATATAGGTCCTCCCTGTGTGGAGTTTGCACGTTCTCCCCGTGTCTCCAGTTTCCTCCCACAGTCCAAAGACATGCAGGTTAGTTGGACTGGCGATTCTAAATTGGCCCTAGTGTGTGCTTGGTGTGTTGTGTGTGTGTCCTGCGGTGGGTTGGCACCCTGCCCAGGATTGGTTCCTGCCTTGTGCCCTGTGTTGCTGGGATTGGCTCCAGCAGACCCCCGTGACCCTGTGTTTGGATTCAGCGGGTTGGAAAATGGATGGATGGATGGATAATAGATATAGATAATACAGAAATGATCAGTGTATGATAATATTTGTTTAAGACGTGTAAACAATGACAGGTCAGAATGTTTCACGGCAGAAGGATCTCACTGGTCGACTGGGATTCTTTCAGCTGTACTTTAACAAATTTCACTTGCCGACTCCAAATCTGAAAAGCGTTTTCGTCCAACAGCACGGCCCAGTTTTTTTAGTTATGACGTTCCAGGTCTTGGACAAACTAGGGTCACTGGACAGTAAAGGCGATGCGTTTCAACGTTTAAGAAATAAATTTGGTCTCGAGAAAAGTGAAGCCCAAATGAAGGAAGGTGTTTTTGTTGGCCCTGAAATCCATGAGCGGATGCTTGACGAGGAGTTCAAAAGGAAACTGAAGCCCACTGAATCAGCACCCTCGTTCGTGCAGGTTGTGCTTGGTGTGTGCCCTGTGGTGGGCTGGCACCCTGCCAGGGGATTTGTTTCTACCTTGCGCCCTTTGTTGGCTCCAGCAGACCCCCGTGACCCTGTGTTAGGATATAGCGGGTTGAACAACGACTGACTGACTAAATAAAACTAGAGAGACTAAGACTAAATAAAGGCCCAGTCAGCCCCGATTCCCAGTGTCACTTGCTACAAATACCTTCCATCCATTCCTCTATTATCCAACCCACTATAATCTAACTACAGGGAGCCAATCCCAGTCAACACAGGGCACAAGGCAGGAAACAAACCCCGGGCAGTGCGCCAGCCCACCACAGGGAATTTCTGATTCATTTTCTTTTGGCATTTTGTTGCTTTAGATTTTGGGCTCAGATGTTCAATGAGCTCCCCAGCATTTCTTTCATAATGTTAGCCATGTTTGCCTTTTATTTCGTGATATTTTCTGACTGATATGGTCCCTGCCTCAGCTCCCTTTTTCCTTTTTCCACGTCTCTCCCCATTCTTTTGTCTGCACTTCACAGCTGCTAATTTTCGATTGCACTTTAAAGACTTGCAACGTCTCGGAGAGCTGAGCTAAATGCAAGTTGCAATCTCAATTGTTTTGCTGAATTACGTGAAATTTCATTCCTCGATGTTTAATTGGGTTTCACCAAACCTTCTGCAGCTTTCGTTCTTGGGAGAGATTTATTTTGATTAAGAGGAGGTCAATACGAGCATTGACCCAATTACAAGAGTAGCTTTGCTGTAATTTGTTTTGAGATATTTTATCAGAAGTATTATTATTGGAAGGTCAGCTTAACCATCCATTTGACTCACTTTATTCATTTTGAGCTCCTGGATGGTCCCAGTGTAGGTCGCAAAGAGCTGCTGGACTTGTTATTATTAGTGGTGTGGAAAACTGAGAAGCTAATCAAAGGTTGTGTCAGTATGGATCTGCAAAACAGAATGGAAACGGTCAGATGATTATCTACAGAGCCTACCTGGGACGAGTATGTAGAAAAAGAAACGAAACCAAAATAAATAAAAATAAACCTAACAAGAGACGAGAATCAAATTAGTCAAAAAACCAGGCAAACTCGTAACTAGCGCCATAACAAATGATTTCTTTATTTTTTAGAATGTTTGCACATTCTGCACATCGGGTAACACAAGAAACTCCCTCTGACCTTTGACCCACCCTAAAAGCCACACCCCTAGCAAGCTGGGAAGTGGCGCCAAGAAAACGGTGGCATGGTCTAAAAAGTCGAGTTCAAGAAGTTGGAAAATACCAAATGAATTTACGCGCACCCTAAGTGTGATGATTAGGTTTCATTTTTAGGGTTGTGTGCTCACTTCTTAATAAAGTCACCACTAACTTTTGGGTCTCATCAACCATTTCTAGGGGCGTGGCCTATGGGCTGGTGACCTCTGGTTCATCAGCACCACATGGTAAATGCCCATCATCTTAAAATATGTAATGCCCATCTTAAAATATGTAATGCCACCCTGGAGCAAAAGGGGGCACTTTTCCTAAGATTTCTCTGTTTTAAGATGGACGAATTTGCACCTTCGCCAATACTTCCATCCATCCATCCATTATCCAACTCGCTATATCCTAACCACAGGGTCACAGGGGTCTGCTGGAGCCAATCCCAGCCAACAAATGGCACAAGGCAGGAAACAAACCCCGGGCAGGGCACATACACACCCACTAGGGTCACTTTTGAATCGCCAATCCACCTAACCTGCATGTCTTTGGATTGTAGGAGGAAATCCACCCAGACACAGGGAGAACATGCAAACTCCATGCAGGGAGGACCCGGAAGCTTAACCGGTCTCTAACTACTGCAGGCAGCAGCGCTACCATGCTGCCCCTTGCCAAAACTTTTCAATGGAAAATTTTAAAACTTCGTACACTACAATCTGTTCAAGCGACCAAGTAGTGTGGTGACAGTAAGACTTTAGGGTCTTTCAAAACTCCACTTGATGTTTTTTCGGAAGAAATAAGTGGACAGGACTGGCAAGCTACGATGGGCTGAATGGCCTGTTGTTGTCTCGAGTGTTCTAATATCTGAATGAAGACCGAAGAGTCTCAACAGGTTTCTGTGAAGAATAAGTGTGCCACATCTCAACAAAGGCGATGCACGTGGGGGCCGAGTTCTTTCACGCGGATTTTACGTACTTTGTGCATTACAATTTTACGTACTTTGTGCATTACATGAGAACACGCCTAATAATTGAAATTACAAAATAAAGGCTCTTATATAAGATGTTTCTGTTCAAGGCTTATATATCGTGAAGTGTTTCTTTACGATTCTTTTATAACTTCTCTAAATAATACACACTCGTATGTTCATACGTCCAACATGAGGACGTGAAACTTGAATGGTCAGAAAACTGAATGTTGTCAACACCCCATTGAACACGACACAAATCAAAGGTTAGAGACACAAGGCGCCTCGACACGCTCCTCGATACTCTGGTTATTCACAGACACCCGATTTCTAAAAAGCCATTTAAACCCTTATTCCAGTTAGAGAGATTGTCTCAGTGGTTATTGGCCTCAATGAAACTGGGCTAACACTAAGATTCCCTGAAGCCTACAAAAAAAGTCGCAATCCCGGGCCACCTTAAATACCTTCACACCTCCCCATCAGCGTCTTTTGTTGTGCAAATCTGTCGATCAGCACAAGCAGCAGGCAACCTGCTATCCCATCACCCCCACTGATGCAGCTCGACTTGAGGAAAAACGTTTTCCTGGCTGAAGTGTGTTTATCAGGGTGTGAGGTGCCTGGAGTTGTAGAGGGTAAATAATATCTCATTTTTTTTGGAACACATGCATTTCATGTGTGCTCCGTGTCTACAATGATCTAGCGTAAATGTAGGATGACAGGAAATGCAAGGCAAGAAATGCTGAACACATAACGTAAACAGAAACTTTCTTCATGTTATAGTACTAATGACAAAATGTTGACGTGAAGTGTATAATGTGTGCAGACTGAAGTCCAAATATCGAATACGGAAGATCATGTTAGGGTACAACGCAGACACGACCGCCTAGCTGGTGCAGTGGTAAGAACTGCTGTCTCATAATCAAGAAGTCACGGGATCGATTCTGGGTCCTTCCTGCATTTACCGTTTTGAGTAGTAAGTACAAAGTAAAAAATAAGTCTCTCATACATCACTCGTAAAATTAAAGGGTGGGCACTTTTCATCAATCAATAAAATCCTAACAAAAGCGCCTATGCTTTTACTTTACGAGTGATGTATGAGAGACTTATTTTTACTTTAGTACACTTTTTACTTAATATAAACATGGTTTTAAAAGTGTATATATATATATATATATATATATATATAAATATAGTGGAACGGGACCCGGACACAGACAGACAGACATCGCTTTCTTCCATCCAACACACGCTTATTTACAAATATTTACAAATATTGCAGTGCACAAACCCAGTGCCTTCAGCACCGATTCCCAAAAGTCCGGCCTTTTACACAGTCTGCCTCCAGTCCTCTCTCCAGTACATTCATATGAAAAAATTTGGGAACCCCTCTTAATTCTTTGGATTTTTGTTTCTCATTGGCTGAGCTTTCAAAGTAGCAACTTCCTTTTAATATCTGACATGCCTTATGGACACAGTAGGATTTCAGCAGTGACATTAAGTTTATTGGATTAACAGAAAATATGCAATATGCATCATAACAAAATTAGACAGGTGCATAAATGTGGGCACCCCAACAGAGATATGACATCAATACTTAGTTGAGCCTCCTTTTGCTCCTTTGAGCCCTTAGACGCTGTCCTCCTATAGCCTGTGATGAGTGTCTGGATTCTGGATGGAGGTATTTCTGACCATTCTTCATACAAAATCTCTCCAGTTCAGTTCAATTTGATGGACAGCCTGCTTCAAATCATCCCATAGATTTTCGATGATATTCAAGTCAGGGGACTGTGACGGCCATTCCAGAACATTGTACTTCTCCCTCTGCATGAATGCCTTTGTAGATTTCCAACTGTGTTTTGGGTCATTGTCTTGTTGGAATATCCAACCCCTGCCTAAGTAACTTCAACTTTGTGACTGATGCTTGAACATTATCCTGAAGAATTTGTTGATATTGGGTTGAATTCATCCGACCCTCGACTTTAACAAGGGCCCCAGTCCCTGAACTGGCCACACAGCCCCACAGCATGATGGGACCTCCACCAAATTTGACAGGAGGTAGCAGGTGTTTTTCTTGGAATGTGGTGTTCTTCTTCCGCCATGCAAAGCGCTTTTTGTTCTGACCAAATAACTCCATTTTGTCTCATCAGTCCAAAGCACTTTGTTCCAAAATGAATCTGGCTTGTCTAAATGAGCATTTGATACAACAAGCGACTCTGTTTGTGTTGTGAGTGCAGAAAGGGCTTCTTCTCATCACCCTGCCATACAGATGTTCTTTGTGCAAATTGCTGAATTGTAGAACGATGTACAGATACACCATCTGCAGCGAGATGTTCTTGCAGGTCTTTGGAGGTGATCTGTGGGTTGTCTGTAACCATTCTCACAATCCTGCCTCTGCATATGCCGCTCCTGTATTTTTCTTGGCCTGCCAGACCTGCTGTGTTGGTTTAACAGCAACTGTGCCTGTGGCCTTCCATTTCCTGATTCCATTCCTTACAGTTGAAACTGACAGTTTAAACCTCTGAGATGGCTTTTGTAGCCTTCCCTAAACCAGGAGACTCAACAATCTTTGTTTTCAGGTCTTTGAGAGTTGCTTTGAGGATCCCATGCTGTCTGTCACTCTTCAGAGGAGAGTCAAAGGGAAGGAAGCACAACTTGTAATTGACCACCTTAAATACCTTTTATACTCATGATTGGACACCCCTGTCTAAGAAGTTCAAGGCTTAACAAGCTCATCAACCAAGTAATCAGGATTGAGCAGTGACTGGCATTCAAATCAGCAAAATCACAAGGGGACCCACATTTGTGCACAGCCAGTTTTTCACATTTGATTTAATTTCATACAACTAAATACTGCGTCACTAAAAATCTTTGTTCAGAAAACACGCAGTACTCCTAGGAAATGAAAGACATACCACTGTTATCTTTTTGTTGAAAGGAGAGTCAATTATCATGCAGGCTGAGAGGGGTTCCCCAACTTTTTCATATGACTGTATTATTTTCAACTTTTTAGTCTTGGGTTTGTTTTAGTATAATTTTGTAATCAATATTTTAACACATCCTTTAATATTTATATCCATTACCAGCGCCATCTATTGGTGAAATCTTTAACTACAGTATTCTTCATATGAAAATTAAATTTCTTAAGTAACATAGATTAATTGATCAATTAGTGAAAATGATCATTGATTCCTGTATTGTCATCGGAAGTGAGTAGAGTGTGCAAAATTTCAAGTAATTTGCACAATAGGAAGTGGGTTAAATATTGATTACAATATTTGTACCAGAGAACAAACAGGTGAAGTTAAAAGAAGCAAAGCTGCTGCTTAACTGTGCAGACTGCATCTCTGTTGTTAGTCATAAGTAATATCCATCCATCCATCCATTTCCCAACCCGTTGAATCCGAACACAGGGTCACAGGGGTCTGCTGGAGCCAATCCCAGCCAACAAAGGGCGCAAGGCAGGAACCAATCCCGGGCAGGGCGCCAACAAACTGCAGCATAAGTAATATGATAGTTAGAATTTGTTACTAAACCTCACTTATTCTGTTTTCCTTCTCGGTACTCAAATGTGGCACTTGGTGCCCTACTGCCAAGTTTTTCAGCTTACCTAAGGTAAAGTCATCTGAAATGGAGGATCACTGGAATTGTCGTGTAGAAGAGTCCTTTCATCAGATTGGCTGGCCCAGCACTGACTCAGCAGTGGAATGGCCAATAGGGGGAGGCAGCTTGATGGAAGAAGTCTCCTATTATGGGATGTCATCTACTATTGAATTCTGCTTTGTACTTGTAATATTTCTTGAAATTTGTGTGTTCTGTTATTGTTATTGTATTGTATTGAACCCCTTTTTCTTTTTGACACCCACTGCACACCCAACCTACCTGGAAAGGGGTCGCTCTTTGAATTGCCTTTCCCGAGATTTCTTCCATTTTTTTCCCTACATGGAGTCTTTCCTTGTCTTCTTAGAGAGTCAAGGCTGGGGGGCTGTCAAAAGAGAGGGCCTGTTAAAGCCCATTGTTGCACTTCTTGTGTGATTTTGGGCTTTACAAATATAAATTGAATTGTATATCTTGGTATGACTGAGGAAATATTTTAGTCCGCGTTCCAGTCCCATTGTTCTGGTACCAAAACCAGATGGAATTTGACTCTTCTGTTCGTTGAATCCACTTTCACAATTCAATGTGTACCCAGTGCACAAACTCTTTGAGAGACTTGGGAAACCTGAATATTTGACCACACTTGATATGATGAAAGGGTATTGGCAAATTCCTTCAATGGAATCCATGAAGTGAAAGACCCTGAGTGGTCGTTGGCAGTATAGAATCCCTCCATTCAGTTTGCATGAGACAACTGCAACCTTCCAGCGTCTGGTGGATAGAGTACTCCATCCCCACCGAACCATCTACTATTTTTTCTGGGACATAGGAGTATCATATACAACATGTGCATGCAATAGTCCTGGCACTAAGTGAGGCCGGGCTAAAAATAACTAAAAAAAAATTATTTTGGGTTAACTGGAGCTACAGTGCATCCGGAAAGTATTCACAGCGCATCAATTTTTCCACATTTTGTTATGTTACAGCCTTATTCCAAAATGGATTAAATTCATTTTTTTCCTCAGAATTCTACATACAACACCCTATAAGGACAACATGAGAAAAGTTTCCTTGAGGTTTTTGCAAATTTATTAAAAATAAAAAAACTGACAAAGCACATGTACATAAGTATTCACAGCCTTTGCCATGAAGCTAAAAATGGAGCTCATGTGGATCCTGTTTCCCCTGATCATCCTTGAGATGTTTCTGCAGCTTAATGGAGTCCACCTGTGGTAAATTCAGTTGATTGGACCTGATTTGGAAAGGCACACACTTGTCTATAGAAGGTCCCACAGTTGACAGTTCATGTCAGAGCACAAACCAAGCATGAAGTCAAAGGAATTGTCTGTAGACCTCCGAGACAGGATTGTCTCGGGGCACAAATCTGGGGAAGGTTACAGAAAAATTTCTGCTGCTTTGAAGGTCCCAGTGAGCACAGTGGCCTCCATCATCTGTAAGTGGAAGAAGTTTGAAACCACCAGGACTCTTTCTAGAGCTGGCTTGCCATCTAAACTGAGCGATTGGGGAGAAGGGCCATCAGTCAGGGAGGTGACCAAGAACCCAATGGTCACTCTGTCAGAGCTCCAGAGGTCCTCTGTGAAGAGAGGAGAACCTTCCAGAAGAACAACCATCTCTGCAGCAATCCACCAATCAGGCCTGTATGGTAGAGTGGCCAGACGGAAGCCACTCCTTAGTAAAGGCACATGGCAGCCCGCCTAGAGTTTGTCAAAAGGCACCTGAAAGACTCTCAGACCATGAGAAACAAAATTCTCTGGTTTGATGAGACAAAGATTGAACTCTTTGGTGTGAATGCCAGGCATCACATTTGCAGGAAACCAGGCACCGCTCATCACCAGGCCAATTCCATCCCTACAGTGAAGCATGGTGATGGCCTCGGATTTATTTCTGTGGGAAAGATATGAGATAATCTGTCCTCTTAAGAAGGCCTTAAGAGTTTCCAGAGTATTCCTGCAGAGATCTCGAGGGATGTATTTGTCTCTAGAAAGAATTTGATTTGTTTGGATATAAATTCAGTACAATTCTCGTCAGCTAATAGAAGCGGGTTGAGGCGCCATCTGCGGGGTGAGTGTATGGGGCTTAGTAATTTTAGCTCCAAGATCATAGGTGCCTGGTCCGAAATAACAATAGCATCGTATTTGCAAGATTTAATCTTAGGCAAGAAGTTATTGTCTATAAAGAAGTAATCGATCCTTGAGTAACAATGATGTACTGGTGAGTAGAAAGAATATGTTCTTGAATTTGGGTTTAAAAACCTCCAGGGATCTGATAAGTTGTGATCAGTTATAAACTTTGTAATTATTTTTGCAGTGTTAGATGCCGTTCCCCCTGTGGAGGAAGTCTATCTAAAAGTGGATTTAGAACACAATTAAAGTCCCCAGCCATTATAACTTTCTGAGTGTTCAGATTGGGAATGGATGCAAATAAATTTTGTATAAATTCCTTATCATCAACATTAGGTGCATAAACATTTATCAAAATCATTTTACAGTTAGATAAGTCTCCCATAACCATTACATATCTCCCTTCAGGATCCAATACTACATCTGATGCTACAAATGGTACTGTTCTATGTATGAGAATTCCCACACCTCTAGTTTTCTTTGTAAAGCTGGAATGGAACATTTGGCCAGTCCAGTCTTTTGCAGCGGAACTGATTCTTACTTATTAAGTGGGTCTCCTGTAAAAATACTATTTTAGCATTTAGACCTGTTAGGTGAGAGAGTACTTTCTTTCTCTTTAATTCGCGATTCAGGCCTTTAACATTCCAGCTACGAAGTTAACTGGCCCATCATGGAGACACTGAGTTTTTGATGTCATTTTATAGTCTTATTATAATTATAAAGATTAATAGAATAGATTAGGTATAGATCAAGCCTGCTCTCTTTCTCTCCCCCCCTTAATAAGTGAGGCTAAAACCCACTTCACGCAGTCCCAGTCCTCTGACATACCCAGAGACAGAGTGCGTCCAAAGCAAAACAAGCTCCAATGCAGCGCTTTAGGGTTAAAAGATAGAGATATAAAAAAAAAAAAGGAGTTTTGCACTTAAAATATATATATATAGTCTTCAGCAATTTTAGTGCATTAAGATGATACACCCAGATAATAAACCCGGGATGGTGTTAAAAATGTGTCCAGAATAAGCATAACAAGTCTTAATGCAGTAATAGCAATAACAGTAAACCAAGGGTATGATATTGAACAGTCTCGTTTAGGGGAGAGATGAAATAATTAGAAAAGAAAAAGGGAGGAAAAAGAATAATTAAGCACAATAAAACATAAACAGATAGAGCCCTAGTAATACTAAGTAATAATAAGAATATATTAGAATATATGCAGATAAAAACTCATATTTTAAAACGAATAGATCAGACAAAAGATTATTAATCCTTGCTTTATCATTAACTGCCATGACTCACTATTATGTATCAGAATAGTGTGGTAATATGCACTACTGGCATTACCATTAATTAAATGAAATTAGTTTAGCGTCCTCTGCTGTGTAAAGAGGAGGCTTTTGTTTGGAGGAAAAATGTATAAAGAAAGGAAACTTACCTTTTTCATTTATATAGTGCAGAAAGACGTCTTTGTTGTGATATTAGCGTCTTTTGGGGAGTGTCACAGCTGGGTCTCATGTAGACTGGAGAGACAGCCTTGCCATTGACCGGCGGGATGGCATTGTCGGTACCCCACTCCTACACGCCGCTTCCCCGCGACCTCATTAACTCTAAAGGAGTAAAAGAAAGTGCAAAGCGTCGTAGTATTAGTTTACGCGGTCTAGTAAAGGGATCCCTTATTCGTAGTTGTCTGGGCTGTAGCTCAGGAGAAGGAGGAAAAGAATAGAAAGTGCTTACTTTCACTTTATGGCAGAAGTGCCGTTGGCGTCTCAGAAGCCGGCACAGCTATCGCAGCGCCCGCAGCTCCATTTTTATAGTAATTGTGTGGGAAAGTAGACGCCGCTGCAAAGCGTGTTCACGTCATCGCGTACCTCGGAGGGATGACGTACAGCGTTTAATTGGTCAGCGTAGGGGCCAATACAAAAGGGAATCGTGGCCTCTAGAGGGGTTCTTTCTGAATAGATCTTCTTAGAGAAAGGTACCTGACAGAACAGCATTACGGCTTGTGCTTTGTTTTTGTAAATATTTTTTTCATATAAATATCTCTTGAATAACTTTTGGTGGAGGTATTTATTGGGTTGTGGTTAGTGGTGCACTGTTTATTTTTGTATATACACTTTTTCTATATTTTTGAATATTTTGGGTGAATCCTGTATTATACACTGTTTGGAGAAGCAGCTTCCTGCCTTGGATCACTGTGGAGGAAGACAGCTTAACTTTTGTGTATATATATGGAGTTCACCAGTTTGTGTGTATTTTACTTTTTCTTTTTGGGACTTTCAAGTAGCACTGTAAATATTGTATACAGTCATTTCTGGGCTCCATTTGATTATTGTTTTGTGAATAGTCTCGGGATCAGCTTTCTTAATTCCTTTTCTGCTTCTTCCTTGCTAGTGAAGACATAGAATTGACCCTGCCATTCCACTTTCAGTTTTTTGCCGGATACAAGAGGCTGTATTTGACGCTGGCTTGCCGTAACCGCTGTTTAACGTTGTAGAAGGCTGCGCGTTTGGTAGCTGTTGCTGGAGAGAAGAAACGAATGTGGGTATTTTCATATATAATATCTTCCTTGTTTCTGAGGAGTGCCGTCACCTCTAGCTTAAATGATAATCATTCAAAACGAACTATAAAAGATCTTGGTCGGGGTCTAACGGTGTTTGATCAGCGTCTGTGTAAGCGCTGCTTTCTCAGATTCTGCTTTAAAGTCATCCCGATTATTTTAGAAAAAAGTTCAGCTGCGAATTTCACAGGGTTTGAACTTTCTCGATTCTCAGGCAGACCTTCAGTTCTGACATTATACCTTCTACTCCCATCTTCCAAAGCAGCCAGTCTGTCTCCGAGTTTTTCTCTGAGTTTTTTGCATTCGGAGCTGACATTTACTGCTTTTCCTCAGCACTGGCAGCTACATTTTCGCCATTTCAATCCGATTCGTGAATGTCTCCTTGAGATCCTCCAATTGATCAGTAAGCGTGCTCAGTTTAACCGAGTTTTCCTGAATGCGCTCTTCAATGTTACCCAGCACCTGTCGAAGCTCAAGATGCACCTCTTGACGCAGCCTTTCATTTGCCTGTTGGAATTCCTGTCTCACATCTTGTCTCATTTTTCGCTTGCCTTTGCCGTTTGCTTTCTCATTAGCCTTCTCGCTTTTCTTTATATCTTGCGTGAGCTCAGCGAGCAACACCTTCAGTTCAGATAGTTCAATTGTGCTTTCTTGTACCGTAGATGAAGCAGCAGACTCTGCTGAAGCCGGTGTCCCCACTGCTCCCGGCTCGCGTAATTGCATAATTGAAGCCGTGGACTTCAAGGCCCTTTCCAGCTTCAGGTGATCTTCTCCAATCGTGAGCTATCCAAATCTGCACTCAGGATCGCACCTTCGCTCCCTTTTCGCTCTCAGCCGGCGGCGATGTAGCGGACCGTGGTCCCGAGGAGTCTGTGCTTTCGCCCATCTGATCCAGGTCTGTCTCTGAAAGGCCGTATCTTGAACTGGGGCTTGCTGATCGTAGCTTGGGTGTAGCTTTAGTTTTCGATTCTTTTGAACCCCCCTTCTTGTTGGCCATGTTTATATGTGCCTACATATACTGTAGCAGTCCCTCTCGGGTTGAATAAATACAGGATATCTCAGAATAATAAGCAAATAATATGAAAAATAACATCTCTGCTAGCAGAGCTCCACTTCAGACTTCCATCTCTCACATCGGACGAGACCAACCAAATCTTCAACAGCTATTTTAATAATACCTGATTTTTCTTTACCTTTAATCTAACAGACCGATGCTTCAGACACAGGTCTGGGTGCCGTGTTGAGCCAAAATGTCGACAGTGTTAAACACCCCATAATGCAAATGAGGCGAGGGTGCTTTGTGCACTTTGGAGATTTAATAAAGTGAAAGTTTGGACTTTTACCTGGTGTCTGGAGTCGTGGACAGGGGTTCAAGGGAGCGATAGCACCCCCTATCTGTCACACGGTGGATGGAGCTGCACAAAGAATTGAAACCCCCATGTCACCAGGTAGTTCTTGGACCTTCAAACTTATAGGTTCAAAGTCCTACATCGTCAAAGTACTCTCCACGCCAATGCCGATACATTGTCTAGTGTTCATGACCTGAAGGCTTGTGTCACCCGATCTAATGGATCTGGGCAAAGGGGAGAGGCTACTGTCATGCGTGTGAGCATGGGACACAGCTTAGTGGTTTAGGTGCTGCTAATTCTCCACCATGAGGTGAGATGGCGCTGTGTGATAATGATGTTTCTGCAGAAAGTAAAACTGACAACATTCCATACCTGATGTCACCTCTGGGGTCCTTCCCCCGGACTCCTCTCTTCCTCCCTGAAATCCAGAGGAGCCACCATCTTGGGATGTCTACTTAAGATGGAAGTCAGGATGACTACATACATTAAATGTCCAGTGAACTTTTAAGGTAACGTATGGCAAAGCTGGGAATCAGAGTTAGAGTTTTAAAATATTTAGACAGTTCAGTGTTATTCATCATCAGAGAAAGAGGATCCTGGATCAGCAGGAAAGGGATAACTAAGTTTTTGAGACAAACTGGAAAATGTGTGCAAAAAGGGCAAAACGGAACAAATATGAACAAAGTGACCAAACCACAGACAAAAATCAGGCAAGCAGTCAAAACCAGGCAAGGACAGAAGATCAATTAGCAAAGGTGGTGTGTTTAAAGGATTTATCCCGTCACACACGTGTGAAAGGGAGGCAGCTAAAGGGCTTGAATGACAACAGTTCCATGCCAGTCCAGGGGGTGGCGAGGTGCACTGACATTTTATCTCTCGATCCTCTGCAGACCATTCACAGGGAAATCCCACAGGGTTCCGGCAGCCATGAAGACATCACTTCCGATTCCAGCGTTCATAATGGAGCCACTTCCGCCCACGATGATGTCTCTTTTGGTTCCGGTGCCCACAATTAAGTCACTTCCAGTCTTGGCCTTTATGTATTTAAATCAGTTCTGTTTTGGACTTGAACCTTAACACAACTCAGCAGAGATTTACCCATTTTGCAGCAGGGCATATTATGCGAGTGGCTGCCCCAAATCTTTTTAATGTCTCTTGTCAATTCTCGTAACAGTCCACAGATTGGATAAAGCTTGGTTCAATCACTGACATTTTATCCCATCATGCCAATGAACTCGAGGTCACGACCACTGGAGACCACGCCCCTAGAAACGCAGGATGCCACCCTAACAACCGTAACTCAAAATGTCATCTGATGCAGAAAAAGCAATAGGACCCTAAAATTCAACCCTTATCATGACACATGCAGGTTATGATGGCGTCATGCTGGTTAGCGTGCTTACCTTTCATTCTGTACGTCCACATTTATCACAATTTGTTTGTCTTTCTCCACTTTAAGACCCTCTGGAAGAACCCCAAACACAGCTGTTAATGGGTTAGGAGGGATTGTGAGTCCAAGACTGTCTGAGAGGTAATTAAAAATTTTTGTCCAGAATAATGTTAATTTGGAGCAGGCCCAGAACATGTGACCTAGTGAGGCTGGGGCTTGGTTGCAACGTTCGCAGGTTGGATCATGCCCTGGAAACATTTTGGAGAGTTTTAGTCGAGACAGATGTGCTCGATATATAATTTTGAGTTGTATAATTGTATGCTTTGTGCATATGGAGCTTGAGTGAATTCTCTGCATTGCTACTTTCCACTCCTTTTCTGATATATTAATTGAGAGGTCATTTTCCCAGTGTCCTCTTGGATCTTTGAAAGGAAGGGATTGTAAAAGGATTTTATATATTGTAGAGATGGAGTCTAACTCCTTGAAATTGAGCAATAATTTTTCCAGCGTGGATGAGGGTGCAAGATGAGGAAAATCTGGAAGGTTCTGTTTAACAAAGTTCCTGATTTGAAGATAGTGAAAGAAATTTGTAGCTGGAATGTTAAATTTGGAATGTAATTGTTCATAGGATGCAAAGAGCGTTGTCTATATAAAGATCTCTAAGCAAGTTAATTCCAAATTTTTCCAGATATTAAAAACTGCATATGTTTGTGAGGGTTGAAAGAGGTGGTTCTTTTGCAGGGTGCCACAGAAAGAAGCTTCTCCGTCTTAAAATGCTTTCTACATTGGTTCCAGATTCTAAGTGAGTGGAGCACAATTGGGTTATTAGTGTATTGCCGATAACGTGTGTTTATTGGAGCACAAAGCAAGGAATACAAAGAAGTACTGCAGGATTTTACTTCTATTGCGGTCCATGCCTGTGTATGTTCTTCTATTTGTGTCCAGGTTCTTATCGACTGTATATTTGCGCCCAGTAATAAAACTGGAAGTTAGGTAGAGCCATGCGCCTTCTGCCTTTTGTCTTTGTAGGGTCGCTCTTTTGATGCGTGGATGTTTAGAATTCCAAATAAATGAGGTTATTGTTGAATCTAATTGCTTAAAGAACGATTTATTAATGTATATTGGTATGTTTTGAAATAAAAAGGAGCTTAGGAAGAATATTCATCTTAACAGTGTTAATTCTTCCAGCTAGTGTGAGATGAAGGGTTGACCATCTATGCAAGTCTTGTTTAATTTTTTCCATGCAGACGCGAAATTTTGTTGATAAAGAGCTTTATGTTTACTTGTGATGTTTACCGAGGTATTTAAACTGTTCTGCAATGATAAAAGGAAGGGTGTCTAATCTAATATTATATGCTTGCGAATTCACGGAAAGAGTACACTTTTATTCAGATTAATTCTGAGACCAGAGAGCTTTTGAAATTCTGTGAGTGCTGCTAAGACTGCAGGCACAGAATTTTCTGGATCCGATATATACAGTACCATGTCATCTGCATATAATGAGATTTTCTGTTCCAGTCCTTCTCTGCTAATCCCCTTTATCTGATCAGTATTTCGACAATGTATTGCCAGTGGTTCAATGGCAATTGCAAACAGCAGTGGTGACAAAGGGCATCCTTGTCTTGTGCCACGTTCTAGTTTAAAGTAGTCTGAGCAAATGTTATTGATGCAAACTGAAGCTTCTGGGTTAGTATACAGTAATTTAATCCATGCACAAATGTTCGGCCAAACCCAAACTTCTCCAAAATAGTAAAAGGTATTTCCATTCAATCATGTCGAATGCTTTTCTGCATCCAATGATAATAATATTTCTGGGGTGTTTGATTTAGTTGGTGAGTATATTACATTAAACAGGCGTCGAAGATTTGAAGATAAGTGTCGGCCCCTAATAAATCCAGTTTGGTCTTGTGATATTACTGAGGGGAGCACTTTCTCCATCCTTCTAGCTATGATTTTAGAGAGTATTTTAACGTCGTTATTCAGAAGTGAAATTGGTCTGTATGATGCACATTGTAATAAGTCCTTATTTTGTTTTGGAAAGACAGTGATTAGTGCTTGGCTTAAAGGTTTGTGGAAGAGATTGGTTATCTCTGGCTTCTGTAAATGTTGCTAATAGGAGGGAGCTAGCTGAGCGGAGAATTTCTTGTAAAACTCTGCAGGGTAGCCATCAGGGCCTGCTGCTTTTCCACCTTGGAGTGACTTTATAGCATCCAGTAATTCTGATAATGACAGAGGTTTATCGAGCTCCTCCACACTAATAAGCGTCAATTTGTGGTATCTGTAATTTATCCAGAAATGCATTAGATTGTATATTGTCTTCTTTAAACTCAGTAGTATATAGGGATTTATAGTAGTCTCTAAAAGTGTACATTATATTTTTGTGTTCGATGATTTTATCTCCATTCGTGTTAGTAATTACGAGATTGCGTTGCTACATCTTGCTTGTGAATTTGTTGCGCTAAAAGCTTATTAGCTTTCTCTCCATGTTCATAATAATGATGTCTGGATTTGTAAATTAGTTGTTCGGTTTCTTTAGTTGTCAAGAGGTTTAATTCTGAATGTAGAGCCTGCCTCCTCTTATGTAGAGTCTCGCTTGGTAGTCTGGCATGTTCTTCATCTATTTTAGTAATTTCGCTTTTTATCTCTGCTACTTTCTTGCGGATTTATTTCTGTGGGAAAGATATGAGATAATCTGTCCTCTTAAGAAGGCCTTAAGAGTTTCCCAGAGTATTCCTGCAGAGATCTCAGGGGATGTATTTGTCTCTAGAAACAATTCAATTTGTTTGGATATAAATTCAGTACAATTTCGTCAGCTAATAGAAGCGGATTGAGACGCCATCTGCGGGTGAGTGTATGGGGCTTAGTAATTTCAGCTCCAAGATCATCGGAGCATGGTCTGAAATAACAATAGCATCGTATTTACAAGATTTAATCTTAGGCAAGAAGTTATTATCTATAAAGAAGTAATCAATCCTTGAGTAGCAATGATGTACTGGTGAGTAGAAAGAATATGTTCTTGAATTTGGGTTTAAAACCTCCAGGGATCTGATAAGTTGTGATCAGTTATAAACTTTGTAATTATCTTTGCGGTGTTAGTTGCCGTTCCCCCTGTGGAGGAAGTCTTATCTAAAAGTGGATTTAGAACACAATTAAAGTCCCCAGCCATTATAAGTTTATGAGTGTTCAGATTGGGAATGGATGCAAATAAATTTTGTATAAATTCCTTATCATCAACATTAGGTGCATAAACATTTATCAAAATCATTTTACAGTTAGATAAGTCTCCCATGACCATCACATATCTCCCTTCAGGATCCAATACTACATCTGATGCTACAAATGGTACTGTTCTATGTATGAGAATTCCCACCCCTCTAGTTTTCTTTGTAAAACTAGAATGGAACATTTGGCCAGTCCAGTCTTTTGCAGCGGAACTGATCCTTACTTAGTAAGTGGGTTTCCTGTAAAAATACTATTTTAGCATTTAGACCTGTTAGGTGAGAAAGTACTTTCTTTCTCTTTAATTTGATTCAGGCCTTTAACATTCCAGCTTACGAAGTTAACTGTCCCATCATGGAGACACTGATTCTGAGTTTTTGGTGTCATATTATAGTCTTAACTGGAAGTGAAATAGTTTAGGTCTTAATTTCCTATTCCCCCAAGAGTTGTTGCCATGCAGCTTATTATTACGTTGATAGTTATAATTATAAAGATTGAGATGATAGATTAGATATAGATCAAGCCTGCTCTCTTTCTCTTCCCCCCTTAACCCCCCACCCTCCCTTTTTGCCTCCCCAGGTGAGGCTAAAACCCACTTCATGCAGTCCCAGTCCTCTGACATACCCAGAGACAGAGCACGTCCAAAGCACATCAAGCCCCCATGCAGTGGCGCTTTAAGGTTAAAAGATAGAGATATCTGTTACCAATATAGTCTTTAAAAGAGGAAAAAAAAAAGAAAAACTTTTGCATATATATATATATATATATATATATACATATACATATATATATATATATATAATCTTCATCAATTTTAGTGCATTAAGATGATATCCCCAGATAATAAACCCAGGTGATGGTGTTAAAGATGTGTCCAAAACAAGCATAACAAGTCTTAATGCAGTAATAGCAATAACAGCAAACCAAGGGTATGATATTGAACAGTCTCATTTAGGGTACACATGAAATAATTAGAAAAGAAAAAAGAGGAGGAAAACGTAATTAAGCACAATAAAACATAAACATTTAGCCCTAGTAATACTAAGTAATGATAAGTAAGTAAGTAATAATAATATAAGAATATGAGAATATATGCTGATAAAAACCCGTATTTTAAAACAAATAGATCAGACAGTAGATTATTAATCCTAGCTTTATCATACCGCCATGACTCACAATTATGTATCAGAATAGTCCCGGGATCAGCTTTCTTAACTCATTTTCTGCCTCCTCCTTGCTAGCGAAAACATAGAAATGACCCTGCCATTCCACTTTCAGTTTTGCGGATACAGGAGGCCGTATTTGACATTGGCTTGCCGTAGCGCTGTTTAATATTATAGAAGGCGTAGCGTTTGATAGCTGTTGCTGGAGAGAAGTCAGGGAAGGCGCGAATGTGGCAATCTTCATATATAATATCTTCCTTTTTTTTCCTGAGGAGTTCCATCACCTCTAACTTAAATGATAATCGTTCAAAACGAACTATAAAAGATCTTGGTCGGGTCTGGAGGTGTTTGATCAGCGTCGCGTAAGCCGCTGCTATCTCAGATTCTGCTTTAAAGTCGCCCGATTATTTTAGAAAAAGTTCAGTTGCGTAATTTCACGGGTTTAAACTTTCTCGATTCTCCGGCAAGCCTTCAATTCTGACATTATACCTTCTATTCCCATCTTCTAAAGCAGCCAGTCTGTCTCCAAGTTTTTCTCGAGTTTTTACATTCCGAACTGACATTTACTGCTCTTTCCTCGGCACTGGCAGCTAGATGTTCGGCTATTTCGATCCGATTCGTGAATGTCTCACTAAGATGCTCCAATCGATCAGCAAGCGTGCTCAGTTTAGCCGAGTTTTTCTCAATGCGCTCTTCAATTTTACCCAGCACCTGTCGAAGTTCAAGTTGTACCTCTTGACGCAGCCTTTCATTTGCCTGTTGGATTCCTGATTTCCTGTCGCAGACATTCATTGGCCTGTTTCATCTCCTGTTTTAATTCCTGTTTCAGTCTCTCATGTGCCTTTGCCGTTGCTTTCTCATTAGCCTTCGCTTTTCTTTATATCTTGCCTGAGCTCAGCGAGCAACACTTTCAGTTCAGATAGCTCAAATGTGCCTTCTTGTACCGTAGATGAAGCAGCAGACTCTGCTGAAGCGGTGTCCCGCTGCTCCAGTCCCGCTGTTGCGTAACTGAAGCCGCGGACCTCCCTTTTCCAGTTTCAGGTAATCCTCTCCAATCGGCGAGCTATCCACATCTGCACTCACGATCGCACCTTCGCTCCCCTTTTCGCTCTCAGCGGCGACGATGTAGCGGACCGTGGTCCCGAGGAGTCTGTACTTTGCCCATCTGATCCAGGTCTGTCTCAAGGCCGGGGTTCGCAGGGTTTGTTTGTAGCTGGGTTTAGCTTCACTTTTCCCGGGTTTCTTTTCCGCTTTTTTTATTTTATTTCTGCTTTTTGGGTTGAAAAAATAGGGAAATTTAAAATAAAAAATTTGGAAACCCGGGGGGTTCCCCTTTGACGCCCCTTCGCAGTAACCAACTACGAATTTCATTTGTTCATTTTACTTTTCTTTTTAATTCCTTAAAATTTCCCCGGGGAATATTTTTTCCCAAGAATTTGAGTTTTAAAAGGGGGAAAAAAATCTTTGTAACAATTATTAAAAAAAAATATTGTAATTTAAATCCTTTTTAGGTTCCAGGGTAAAAAAAAATTTTAAAAATAACTTTTTTAACCCGGGGGGGTTTTTTATAAAAAAGGGAAAAAAAAAAAATTTATTTTTTTGGTAATACTTTTTTGAATTTTTCCCTTTTAAAAGGGCAAAAAAGGGGAAAAAGGCGGGGGGGAGGGAAAGGGGAAATTTAAATTCTCCTCCCTTTTTCCCCAAAACCCCCAAGTTAAAATCCCCTTCCCTTAGGGCGGGTGGGCCCCCATGGGGGCCCCCTTTTCCCCCCAAACCCGGTCTTTTAAATTTTTCTCCAACCCATTTAGGGAAGCGGGTTTATTTTGGACCCCCCTTTTGTTGCCTTTTTAAGTTTTAAAATTGTACGGCCCTCTTTTGGGAAAAAAAAATTCCAAAAAAAAAAATATAAAAAAAAAAAAGAAATCCCCCACGTCCCCTTTAAAAAAATTACCCAAAAAACATTTTCCCCCAATTTTATTTCCCTCCCTTTTTTTTGGGGTTTCCTCCAAAGTAATTTTTTCCCATTTCCAATTTAAAACCGAAAAAACCCCTTTTTCAAAAAATTTTTTCCCCAACAAATTACCAAACCAAAAATTTATACACAGTTTTATAAAACTTTTAAATAATTTTAACTTTCCTTTTCCCGGAATGGGGAACGGTTTTTAAAATTTTTAAGGGGGTTTTACATATTAAACCTTTTAAAAAAAAAATTTAAAATTTAAGGGCTGGCAAAACCAAATTTTTGGGGAAAATTTCCTTCCCTTTCCCAAAAGGGGGGTTTTTTTAACAACCACCAACTCCCCCCCCCATTAACTTTTGGGGTTTTCATAGCCGGGGGGGGGGTTTCCATTTTTGCCCCCTTTTTCCCCCCCCCCCTCACCCAACCCGAAAATTTTTTTTTTTTTAAAAAAAGAAAAAGGGAAAAAGGGTTTACAATAAAAAAAAAAACATAATTAAAAGTCAAAAGGTTTTAAAAAAATTTAAAAAAAAATAATTGAAATTGTTAAAACCCTTTTTCCCGGGCTAGGGGGCCCTCCCCCATCTCCCGGGGGATTTTGGATTTTATTTCCCTTCCCCGGGAGGGATCTCCTGGGGGGTTTCCCCCCAATTCCCCCCGTTCCTGGGCTAACCCCCAAAAAGCCATTGGGGTGGGGGGCCGCTGGGGGGGCCCCCGGGGGGGGGGGGAAAAAAATTGGGTCCCCGGGGGGGCCCCCCAACACCAGGGGGAAAGGAAATTGCCCGGGGGGGGGGGGGGGCAGGGAAAGGTTTGTTTTGGGGGGTTTTTTGCTTGGGTTTTCCTGGGGGGAAAAAAAATTCCCCCAAAAAAAAAACCAAAAAAACCGTCCTTGTTTCTTCGGGTGGTATTTTCCCCCCTTTTTTAAAATTTAAACCTCAGGTTACTGAAGGGCCCAAGCAATGAATGAATAAAGGCCTTAACCGTTTTTCCATTATCCATGGGAATTTAAAAAAATTTTAAACAGCAGTAAAAACCCCCTTTCCCCTTTTTTCCTTTTGGGACAAGGGACAAAAGGGGAAAACCGGGTCTAACACTAATGGTTGGGGGGGTAAAAAAGGGGAGCAGGACCCCCGAAAAATTTAAAAATAGAAAATTTTAAAATCTTTGAAAACGACCAAAACTAAAGGGTTTAAAAAAAGGGGGGGCTAGACCAAAAAAACAAAAATTTGGCCACACCCAAAAACATTTGCAAACCCAAATAAAATTTTTGGGTTTATAAAAAAAAAAGGGGGGTTTGTCAAATCCCCGAAAAAAAGCTTCAAAAAGGAAAAAAAAAACAACCCCGGGGGTTTTCCAAAAAAACCCAATTTCATTAGTTTCAGGACCAAAACAAAAACCAATTTTGGGGTTTTAGGCCCCAAAAGCATATTTTATTTTATTAGGAAAAATTTTTCCCCGGGTCAGAAAAAACTTGTTTTAGTTATTCATTTGAAATTTTTATCAGATCAGATGCAAATTTGGAAAAATTTAAAATTTTTAAAAAAGGGGGAATTAATTGTTTTTTAATTTTAACCCAAACCCTTTTCTGCTAAAAGGGTTAAAACTTTTTTTTTTATCTTTTCCTAAAAATAAAAAACCATTAAAAAAAAGGAAAAAAAATTTATCTGCCCTTTTTATTGGGGAAAAAGATTGAAAATTATTCAATTTTTCAAAATAAATTAAACCCCGGGGGTCATTATTTAAATTAAATTTTCAATGGGGGGCCCTCATGTTGGGACCCCGCATTAAAAAACAATTATAAATTTCCCAAAAATTTTTTATTATCACCAACAAAGTTTTGGGCCTCCAAAAAAAGTTGTTGATCTCATCACGGGGAATTAAAAACCTCTCAAAGGTTTTCCACCAAACAAGTCAAAGTTGTTACAAATGGGGGAATAAGCGGCCCCCCCCCCATGGTCCCCAAAAAAAACCCCCCCCCACCCGGAATTTAGAAATCAAGCCACTTGAAGGAAAAATTGGAAAATTTTTAGTCACAAATAACCCTCGGGCCTGAGAAACAAAGGGAAACCCGCAAGGGTTAAAAGCCCCGCTCTTAAAATTTGCTATTGAGTTTCCCCAAATGTGGGCAAACCCAAAACTTTAAAAATTTTTTGGAAGAGAAAATTTAAGTTAAATGCCTTTTGGGGAAGAAACCTTTTCATCCACGGAAAACCCCTCCCTTGTTAAAAATTTTTGTACGGGTTTCCCTTTTCTTTTAAATCCCAGGGCGTTTTCATGTGCATGAACGAAGATCCTTTTTAAAGGGGAAAATTTTAGGCCTTTTTCCATGGGTGAATTTTAAAAAGGGTTTAGAAGGGAACCCGAATAAACCCCTGTCTCCGTGGCCAAAGAAAATAGTAATGCTAATCCGGGGAAGGGAAACCAAGTAATTTTTGGAAGGACCCGGACAAATTCATTCCCCCATCAGGTTAGGTTCCCCAACCCAAATTCCCAACGATTTCAAAGGTCAAATTCCCCCAAACATTTGTTGGTTTTGGGGGTCCAAGATACTGAAAAAAGGTCCAGACAGTTCCAGATTGCATTTTCCACATAAAATTACCCAGTTTTAATTTTTTTTTCTGTTTTTTCTCTTAAACGGGTGAAATCTGATTTGGATATTCATTAAATTCAAGGCTCTTTCAATAACTTTAGGAAATAAATGGACCCAAATGAACAACAATTTGGGGAGTCCAAAAGGAAATTTTTGTCAATAAAGTGATATCTCCGTTAGTATATAACCCAACAGTTTTGGACCCTTGCTCCAAGAGCAAGCACAACAATTTATGGTGCTGTTGGCAGTTACGGTCCAAAGAGAGGACCAAACCCCCAGGGCAGTAATTGAGAGTCTTGGTCCCTTTGATGTGATCATAAACGGTTTTGGGGGTGCCAGTTGACTTGCCCCGGGAATTTAAAGCCACCCAAACCACCCCAAAAAACCCAAAGGGTCACCAAAACCCCTTTCCCCAAAGACATTTTTGAATTTTTCCCTTTATTTTTGGTTTTTCTTAAACAAAACACATTTTACTTGCCCAAATAAGTCAAGAACCCGAGTTTTAAATTTTTCTTTGAAACTCTTTATTCAAATTTTAAAAAATGGAAAAGAAAATTTCTTTTTTTTAAAAAAAGGCCCAAAAATTTCTTACCCGGTTTTCACGGGTTTTTGGGTAAAGGTTTATGGTGGGATTGTTTCTGGCTTTTCCTCTAAAGCTGTTTTTTCCTGGAAGGGGTAGGTGGGGATCTCAGTCCAAGGAAAAACACCTGAAAGGGGAAACCTTTAGGCCTTTTTGCTTATTGGGTCTTCCATCATCTCCAAATTTAACCCCAATGCCTAATGCAGTGAAGAGGATTTATAAATTTCCTTCAATTTTAATCTCCCTTTGGGGGTATTGGCCCAAAATTCAACACCTGCAGGTCTCTCTCAAGGGGAGACCTATGGCTGTAAGGGAGCTGTTTTAGGTTTTCGTGCTTCTTTTCATTTTACTTGTACACCCAAGCTTCAAAGGTTTTTCAAAAACATTTATGTGATTTTTAATTAATATTAAAATTAAAAAAATAATATAAATTCCCCCTTTTTTCAAGCCTTTCTAAATTTAAAAAAAACCCCAATTTTTAAAACCTAAAAACAATTGGCATGGTGAATTGTCTTTTGCATGGGAGCATGAAAGCTTTGAGAAGGGAAGGTACACGGTTTTGGGGACACTTCTCTTTTTCCCCCCAAAAATTTAAAAACGCCCCAATTTAAACCCTTCAAAAGTTTTTGGTTAGATTAAAAACCCTTTTTTCCAATTTTAACTTCCTTGTTGGGCTAAGGGGTCCTTTTTGAAACCCTTGTTCACTTCCGTTTTTTGGGGCCCCGTACAATTCCCCTCTTGGTCGAGATGACTTCCTTGGACTTAGCCAACTTCAGTTGGGAAACCATATTTACCTTGGTTTTCCTTGGGTTAAATTAGAGAGGCCCCTTAGAAATTCCCAAAAATTTTGCCCTTCCTTTTTTTTGTCCCATTTTCACTCCACTTTTAGTCTAGCTCATTCTTTCCCCCTAGAGGGTCACTCTTGTAAACCCTCAATTCTTTCATACCCCATTTTTTAAATCTTTATTAAACCTTTTTTTGAACCCCTTTTTTCCTTAGCTTTAGCTATGGAGCTGAAACCTCTTTTAATGTCAAACTTTTTTTATACTCTTTTCTTTGCCAGCATTTTCTTTGGCCATTGTTTTAAAATTCTGGTGTCAACATTTTTTCTTACTGACTTTTGGGTAGGGTTTTTCGCTAAATTTCCCTGGCGTCTTTAACCCGCCCTACTGAATAAATTTCAATTTTCCAAGGGGGTTCTTTCAAACCCAATTCTTAAAATTCCTACTTTTTTCCCCACTAACCCCCTTAGCCCAAACATTATTTAAAAACACTGTATTTTAACTCATTAAATATTCAATTGTCTTCCCTTCCGTTTCCCAACAAAAGTTAGACACAAATAAAAAAAACTTTCCAATAAATTTAATCAACAGGGTAAAATTAACATTAAAATATATTTCCTTTAATCCAACCTACCTCCCATATGGAATAATCTATTTTTTAAAAATAAAAAAGGGGGGGATTAGGGGTTTTAGCTATATAAATTGCTGGGAAAGGGAGTTAATTTAAACCTTAAAATTCCCCTAATTTCCTTTCCATAACTAATTCTTCCGAACGTAAAATGGGGAAAATTTGGAGAACATTTCCCTTTTTTTCCACCAACCGAACAGGGCGTGACCCTCTCTTTAAAACCGGGGAGGTGAAAAAGGGAAGGTTTATTAATGCCTATCCTCTCCCCTGAACAAGGCAAATGGTAAAAAAAGGACTTTTCTAAGGGCCCTTAAAACCATTAGGGGTATTATACTGGGCCCATATGGGACTTTTAAGCACACTCAGTATTTTAGACGCAATTTTTTACATTTGGGCCAAATTAACCCCGGGGGACTTTTGTAAACCAATTCCCAAATTTAAACGTTCCCTTTTGTTTTCAATTCCTTAAAACCTCTTTTTTTGGGGAAAAAGTTGGGGAAAGGGGGAATTTTGGCCAAGATTTTTTTGTACAACCCCAAACGAAATATGAAAAGGTTTAAATTTCCGGGGGCAGCCCCTTTTTTGATCATCCCAAAAACCAAGTTTTTTCTTATTCCCCGGTTTTCCCCCGGTAAATGGACCCGCCCAAATGATGTTTAAAAAGAATTTTTTTCCCCCCCCCTTTTTAAACCCCCCCGGCCCCAAAAAAAAAAATAAAACTGAAATTAAACAAATTTGGTTGGCCGGGCTAAAAAATTTTCTGGGGGCCCCACCCAAAAAAAAAAAGGGAACTTGGAAAACCCGCTTTTTCCCACAATTAAAATAAAAATCCGGGCAAAGCAGCCCGGATTTCCCCCCCCCAAAATCATGCCCCAAAATTTTGTTTAGACCAAATTTGAAAAAATTCTCCCCTTTAAAATTAAAAAAAATTAAATTAGAAAAAAAAAATTTAAAATTACAATTATTTTTATACCCATTTTTACAAAATTATTTAAATTTAAACATTTTTTAAATATAATTTTAAAAAAAAACACTTACTTTCTTTTATCCTTCCCCCCCCTTGTCCCCAAAAATTTCTAAAACCCCAAAATAGTGGGTTTCTCAACCCAAACCTCCCCGAATTAAGCCTTCTGACCAGAAAATTCAGGAATCTCTGTTACAGTCTCTCTGCTTCTTCTCTTCTTACTATTTTATTAAAACTAAACAGCTCAGCGTTCATTAAGCATGTCACTATGTGCATTTCGCTCCACCTCCGACCTTATCATGTCACCACTAAGCCCTTCCGTTCAGACCAACTTGCAAACTTATATACAAATACATTGATTATAATATAAATAAAATTACAATTAGAAAAGTAAATATTATCAACAATACGATTGCACAATTATTATTATATACCACATAATTTACAAAATATATTTTACAAATTTAAACATCAAATTTACACACATATATATATACACACACATTTTGCGACAGCTACACATGGCGATCATCATATACCCACCCCCGGTACATCGAACATGAATGTCATAGCAGGGAACCGGAGAGGAGATCCAGTGCGATTGTCGGAGTGACAACCCAATGCCTGACCCATAGCAATATAAACAAGAGCAACGTACAACCCACCGGTGTCAGCCCACAATCCATTGATTTAGGAACACTGCTCAGGAGTGGACCTTCATTAAGGATATCTCAGTTGTTTGCTTCTTCAGGTTTCCCACAACTCTACAAGGTGAGACACAAAAATAAATGGACTGGGCTTGGGGCTTTCCTGGAATACCATCTGGAGATCAGCAGGCTGGATGTGAATCATAGAAATATATCTCCTCCTACACGCCCTCTCAAACCACCAACCGGCTCAGTATATCCTGTGAAGATTAAGATCTATTTTTTTCTCACGGATGCTGAAGGCCTGTGCGTTGGAGTTGAGGAGTCCTTTACAGCGTATCTTCAACCTGAGCCTGGAACAGGGGAGAGTCCCGAGGCTTTGGAAAAACGTCCTGCACAACCCAGTCCCAAAGGTATCACATCCTAGTGAGCTGAATGACTTCCGGCCTGTCGCTCTGACGTCACATGTGATGAAGACCATGGAGCAGCTGCTGCTTCACCACCTGAGGCCACAGGTGTGCCACGCCCTCGACCCTCTGCAGTTCACATACCAGGAGAAGGTGGAGCGGAGGATGCCATCATCTACATGCTACACCGATCCCTCTCCCACCTGAACAGAGGCAGTGGTTCTGTAAGAATTATGTTTCTGGACTTCTCTAGCGCCTTCAACACCATCCAACCTCTGCTCCTTAGTGACAAGCTGACAGAGATGGGAGTAGATTCATACCTGGTGCCATGGATGGTGGACTATCTTACAGACACACCTCAGTATGTGCGTCTCGAACTGCAGGTCTGACATTGTGGTCAGCAACACAGGAGCCGCAGGGGACTGGACTTTCACTGGTCCTGTTCAGCCAACATACATCAGACTTCCAATACAACTCGGAGTCCTGCCACGTGCAAAAGTTCACTGATGACAATGCTATGGTGGGCTGCATCAGGAGTGGGCAGGAGGAGGAGTATAGGAACCTAATCAAAGACTTTGTTAAATGGTGCGACTCAAACCACTTACACCTGAACACCAGTAAGACCAAGGAGCTGGTGGTGGATTTTAGGAGGACCAGGCCCCTCATGGACCCGTGATCATCAGAGGTGACTGTGCAGAGGGTACAGACCTATAAATACCTGGGAGTGCAGCTGGATGATAAACTGGACTGGACTGCCAACACTGATGGTCTGTGTAAGAGAGGACAGAGCCGACTATACTTCATTAGAAGGCTGGCGTCCTTCAACATCTGCAATAAGATGCTGCAGATGTTCTACCAGACGTTGTGGTTAGCCCTCTTCTACGGTGGTGTGCTGGGAGGCAACATACAGAAGAAGGACAAACTGGTGAGGACGGCAGGCTCTATTGTAGGCACGGAGCTGGACAGTTTGACATCTGTGGCAGAGCGACGGCGCTGAGCAGACTCCTGTCAATCATGGAGAATCCACTGCATCCACTGAACAGGATCATCTCCAGACAGAGGAGCAGCTTCAGTGACAGACTGCTGTCACCGTCCTGCTCCACTGACAGACTAAGGAGACCCCACATTATGAGACTCTTCAATTCCACCTGGGGTGGCAAAGCGTTAACATTATACAAAGTTATTGTCTGTTATACCTGCATTGTTATCACTCTTTAATTTAATATTGTTTATTATCAGTATGCTGCTGCTGGAATATGGGAATATCACCTTGGGATTAATAAAGTATCTATCTATCTATCTATATATCTATCTATCCTTTCTCGAGCGTACATTTGATTTTCACCCTCTTGTTTTCTCGATCACGATTTTTTGCGTATTGCACTTTAGCTTCATTTCTGCATTTCCATGTGTCTTTTCTATGTGCCATGTGTTTTGTGGGTGGCATCCTCTAGAGGCAGGGCCACCTGTCCATCACAGACTACTCTCTGTGTTATAAAGGCTGAGGAAATCCCACAATCCCTTGCAGGTCATTGAATGCACCGGTGTTGGTGATGCCTGGTGATTTTTGTGTGGTTTTGAGACTTGCTGGATTTTGGAGCTCCGTGCTCTGCTTTTTAGCTATTCCTTGGGTTTGTGTTTTGGGAGACTGTTTGCTTTGGATTACATTTGCTGTTTCAAGCAACTCCATTGGGATTTTGTGCTTCTTGGAGATTATTTTGTAAAAACAATTCCATTCTACGTTTGCCCTTTACTTTACTGCCTGGGTTTTGACCCATTTCCCCGCCTCATTTTAGGGACTTTGTTGTTAGGAACTCTCTAGTTCACAACAAACCTAAAGCAGGATTCGGTTATGATTGCACCAATACACAAATGGCAAAAAGAAAACCAAAAATGCTGGCCAGTAATCCCTGAAAATAGGTCTCACCCCTGGGCTGCCAGACACTATAAAAATGGTAGGCTTCTGGTTTGTCAAGGCCTCAAAATGGAGAGCAGACTTTTAAAAGTTCAGAATGCAAAAGAGAGTCTCCATCCATCCATTCCTCCATCCATCCTCTTCCGCTTATCCAGGGTCGGGTCGCGGGGGCAGTAGCTTGAGCTGAGAGGCCCAGACTTCCCTCTCCCCGGCCATTTCTTCCAGCTCTTCTGGGGAATCCCAAGGTGTTCCCAGGCCAGCTGGGAGACATAGTCCCTTCAGCATGTCCTGGGTCTTCCCCGGGGCCTCCTCCCGGTTGGACGTGCCCAGTACACCTCACCAGGGAGGCGTCCAGGAGGCATCCTGATCAGATGCCCGAGCCATCTCATCTGACTCCTCTCGATCGGAGGAGCAGCGGCTCTACTCTGAGCCCCTCTCGAATGACTGAGCTTCTCACCCTGTCTTTAAGGGAAAGTCCAGACACCCTGCGAAGGAAACTCATTTCAGCCGCTTGTATTCAAGGATCTCGTTCTTTCGGTCACTACCCATAGCTCATGACCATAGGTGAGGGTAGGAGCGTAGATCGACTGGTAAATTGAGAGCTTTTCCTTACAGCTCAGCTCTTTTTACACCATGAGATGCCGCACCGATCTGCCTGTCGATCTCACGGTCCATTCTTCCATCACTCGTGAACAAGACCCTGGGATACTTGAACTCCTCCACTTGGGGCAGGATATCCCTTTTCCGGCTGAGGACCATGGTCTCGGATTTGGAGGTGCTGATTCTCATCTCAGCCGCTTCACACTCAGCTGCGAACTGTTCCAGAGAGAGTTGTATTCCAACTACAGAGGGATCACACTCCTCAGCCTCCCTGGAAAAGTCTATTAGGGGGTTCTGGAGAGGAGGGTCCGTCAGATAGTCGAGCCTCGGATTCAGGAGGAACAGTGTGGTTTTCGTTCTGGTTGTGGAACAGTGGACCAGCTCTTCACCCTTACCAGAATCCTGGAGGGTGCATGGGATTTTGCCCCACCAGTCTACATGTGTTTTGTGGACTTGGAAAAGGCGTTCGACGGTGTCCCTCAGGGAATCCTGTGGGGGTGCTCCGGGAGTATGGGGTACCAGACCCCCTGATAAGGGCTGTTCGGTCCCTGTACAACTGGTGTCAGAGCCTGGTCCGCATTGCTGGCAGTAAGTCGAGCCCGTTTCCAGTGAGAGTTGGACTCCGCCAGGGCTGCCCTTTGTCACCGATTCTGTTCATAACTTTTATGGACAGAATTTCTAGGCACAGCCAGGATGTTGAAGGGGTCCGGTTTGGTGGACTCAGGATTGGGTCACTGCTTTTTGCAGATGATGTTGTCCTGTTTGCTTCATCAGGCCGTGATCTTCAGCTCTCAAAAGAGAGTCTCAGGTGTCTCAAAATGTGTGAAACTCCGGCCTGTACAGCTATAAGTCTCAACAAAATCGGTACAACAGAGGATTTCTCTTTATTATAAAAAGAAATCCTGGAAAGCAAAAGCAAGGCGACGATACGTGATCTTCTTGGAAGTTCTCGAAAGACATTTAGACAAAAGAGACTTGCCACGGAGCGTGTCGTAGAGACCGTAAACATGAGACTTGGTGCCAAGAGTTTGTCCCAAGGCCGTCTCGCGTGGACGTGGAACGTGAGATTCTTGTAAGACACGCCCTACTTACAACAAGAGCACATCCATCAAAAAACAGTCAGTGACAGTAACAACACGTAGTGCACACACATCCTGTGATCTCAGCACATATAAAGCGTATAAGGACAATACGGAGAATAGACCCCCAAAGGCGTTGGAGAGAAAAAAGGCAGATAAGAGATTATGAAAATTCGAAAGTATTGCAGCGTCCCAGCCAGGATGCGGCCTTTATGGTCTTAAGTGACCGTTCGGTCTGATTGGCGGAGGGCGGAGTACAGCACGGAAGACTGATAGTGGGGTATTGATTGATGCGGTAAGGGGGGGGTGAGACGTGGGGGATGAGGGATTGGAGAAGGTGCTAGAAAGTTGTGTTTGGGGTTACAAAGTCAGCAATTGTTCAAGTAAAACTTTTGTGACACTTTATCATGTCAGTCGCTACAGTATCAAAGAAAAAGATAGAAAAGATTGCATTACCGCAAACAAAAGGTGATTAATCGACAGGACCAGGTGTAATTGAAAAAAGAGCAGGACAAATCGAGATCAGAAATAGAAGGCAAAGGGTAGACAACAAAGACTTGTCGCCTTCGCATCATTCAATGCACAAAACGTGGATTTACACAACAATAGACCAAACGCTATGAGAATCTGTGGTCCCGCAACAGTTAAAGCAACGACAAGTTGAATTTCAAAGAATACACAATTCTGTCAGGTGTATATTTATGATCACGGAGAAGCGATGCAAATTTTAACAGGCAAAAAGAAAGGTAATGTATATATTCTGAGAATAACATTAGACACCAAAGGAGATCATGATATGCCATCTGCATTAAAATGTTTACTTACAGTTTACTGTGACAATAGCTTTTGCTATGACAATCAATAAATCACAGGGGCAAACATTAGAAAACTTAAACAATAGTCACTCATGGGCAGTTACACGCTGCGTTGTCACAATGTGTGTCCAAAAAATATTGTTTTTAATGAAGCTTTAAAGTAAAGTGCAAATAATGAAATTGAAACAATTCCAAAGAAAAATAAATTAAAATTGTATATCCGATTAACCAAACACAGGGGTTGGCGAGCGAAGCGAGCAGGGGGTGAAGCCACCTAGTATTAACAAAAATTCAAAGATAACAAAAAGACTTTAAATAAATAAAATGACAGAAAGGATTTGCCTAAAAGACAATCCACAGCAAACAAGTCCCAAATCCAACCAGAAGTGACATCATCCGCTGGACCTGGAAGTGATGTTGTCTGGGCAGGAAGTGATGTCATCATGGGTGCGGAAACCCTGTTGAATTTCCCATGAATGGTGTGCAGAGGATTGAGAGAAAAACTCAGTGCACCTCGCCACCCCAGGTCAGACATGGAACTGTCACTATTCGAGCCCTTCAGCTGCCTCCCATGTGGGCGTGTGTGACAACAGTAAAAGTAAAGTTGAGTAAATTGGAATCCACAGCAAACAAGTCCCAAATCCAGCAGAATAAACCGATAAACAGAAGCAATAAGATCAAAATAACCAGCAAAGGCTAACAAAACGCACCTCAAATTCGAGATGAACTGCCAGGAATGGTGGGAAACCCTCGCCTTTATAGGTCTGAGGGCAGCCCTGACAGTGACGGCTCCTCCTCCTCCTCTTGGGGGGACCACCCACGAAACACAAAGTCATTGGTGCACAGACAAAATGAAATGCAAAGGAGAATGCAAATAAATATACTGTAAATAAAGTTCATGCCAACAAAAGAATCGAAAATGAACAAAGAAGACATACGACAAAGATCTGAACCCCAGCCATGGGAGGATTTCCTTACTTGGTGTGGCGCTCTTTTTCTCAAGCTTTTCTGTATATTAAAATAACACATTATGGAGAATCTAGGAAGGCACTCATCACAATTACTGTAGGAAGTGCAGGGGTGCCATGACGAGTCACTTGAATCCAACAAAATAACTTCAAACAAAAAGAACAATTGACGGCGGTCAGAGATTAGTCTCCTCCTCATGGTAGTCATATGGGTCTTCATTGGAAGCTCCTAGTTGTTTGATCTGAGATGACATTCTCCTGGGTGTCAGCCATTAGGGGCGGGGTCAATGCCCGTCAGTGGGCGTTGTCTCACAACAGAGATGTTGGTGACTGTGCCCTCTCCTGCCCTGTGGTGGTATTGCTTACCTCTGATAAACATGAAAGGTGATCCTCCTATGCACATGTGTAGCAATTTATTACTATATGATGCAATATTTATTTTTTTAATATTTGTCATTCAAGTAAAGAACACAATAAAGGTTAAAGGACCAGGAGAAAATATAAAAACAGAAATCAAATCATAATTTAGGCAAAGAAAAGGGAGTGGGGAGGAAAGAATAAACACAAAGATGAACGTAAACTGGACAAGACAGAGGAAGCGTCTGAACAAACAACAAATACATCATTCGGCACGTAAATAAATAAATAAATATGAAGCGATATCATTTTTCACGGCTGAAGGTGAGTTCCACTGGCCTAGAATTCCCAGCAGAGCATTAGGAGAAAGCCAATGAAATGAAGGTCACGTCAGGGCCAGCATCAGAGGTCCTGGTCAAGTCACTTAACCCGCCGTCACCCCAACTGTAATAAATAAAAGTCAACAGATCTCCGCTAAAAAGCTACTCTGGGTAAAAAGCCTTTGCAAAACGCACATTAATAATTCATTCTTACTACAATGAAGGTTAAACCTTGTTTTTCAGAATTTCTGTCAAATAATCTCTGTAGTGTTCATAAGTGAGGATCGACTCATGAAATGCTGCAAAGAAAAAAGAATCGGAGTGGTGTCCCCCTGACTTTCTCATATACTCAGACATGGGGATGGATATTTGAGGAGTAAACCGCAAGACAAGGATTATACTTTTAGATTATGTTCATTAAAGACCCATCAACAAAAGACGTGTTATATATTGAACAATTATTATACAGTGTCACAAGGATGGACAGGAGACATAAAAAAGGTTTGGGGCAGCCACCCATGTATTATGCCCCGGCTGTAAAAGGGTTCATTTTTGGAGGAGTCCTGTCTGGTTCAAAGTCCAAAGCAGAACTGATGACATGTGGCAAAGATGGCAGCTATAATGGCCCAGACAGGAAGTGACGTCATCATAGGTGCCGGAACCGGAAGTGAGATCATCACAGGCACAGGAAATGACATCATCTGAGGTGCCAACAGCAACAATAACATTTATTTCTAGAGCACATTTTCATACAAACAGTAGCTCAAAGTGCTTTACATAATAAAGAATAGAAAAATAAAAGACACAATAAGAAAACAAAATAAATCAACATTAATTAACATCGAATAAGAGTAAGGTCCAATGGCAGGGGACAGAAAAACAAAAAAATTCCAGACGGCTGGAGAAAAAAATAAAATCTGTAGGGATTCCAGACCATGAGACCACCCAGTCCCAGAATCAGAAGTGACATCATCTGAGGCGCTGGACCTGGAAGTGATGTTGTCTGGGCAGGAAGTGATGTCATCATGGGTGCCGGAAACCCTGTTGAATTTCCCATGAATGGTCTGCAGAGGATTGAGAGAAAAACTCAGTGCACCTCGCCACCCCCAGGTCAGACCTGGAACTGTCACTATTCGAGCCCTTCAGCTGCCTCCCATGTGCACGTGTGTGACAACAGTAAAAGTAAAGTTGAGTAAATCGGACTTTGCAGCTGTATAAATAAAAAAAAATCCCCCCAAAAATCAAGTATGTATTCAGGTAAAGTAAAATCCAGTTGATGGATTTGACCCAAAAGATCTACAATTTTGGTGTAACAACCACATGCCAAATTTCGTCCATCTATCCTTTCACGTTTTTGAGTTATCGCGTTTGCACACACAGACATAATTCCCAAAAAACGGTATTTTCGGAGGTCTGAAATGTCAAGATTCATCAAAATCTCGAGGTCGAATTTTTTCATGGTTACTATACTTCCTCTATACTTTGTATATGAGAAAGTAAAAGAAGTTTAGCAAAGTCTTCTCTATTAATGAAGAAACTCCTCACTGCGAGTGCTTCATTACCTAAGTCACCCTCATCATTGGAGAAGTGGTGGAGTCTAAAGAACTGTGAAAGAGGTCAGGAGTGTTTAATATGGTAAGTATGGAAGGAGCTGAGGAGAAGGTAGCAGCGTAATAGACAGAGGGGTGAAGTCCTGTGTCACCCACGTGTTCATGAGAGACAGTCAATGGGCTTAACGGAGGGTACAGCGCCGGGTCAGGGGTTGACGAAGTGCACTCATGTCTTTTCTCCCGTCTCTGTGGATCACCACTTAAACCTCAGCCAGGTTCCACTTCCGTCTTTAGACCACACCGTCCTACTGACCTCACTTCTGCCCGTTCCCCATTGGACCCTCCTCTTCCTTCCCGTTGCCTATAAAGACTTGCCTTCCCCAGTCACTTCCGTCATGGACTCCGTAGTTTAAGACAGCTCTGAATTCATTGCATCTTTTTGAGACACAATTATCAATATACAGGGTGGAAACCCAAACCTTTTTCTTTGTCTTTCATGTGTCTTTCACACTTGGAAAGGTGATTAAAAGACTACAAATGGTAGAGTTGTGTGGAAACATCAGCTAAAAACCGGAGAGGTGGATGGAGCCTAATAAAATCATAAATGAATTCCTGTAGTTGGCTTCTGGAACAAGCGCCAGCACCAACACAATCATCCATATGTCTTTTGTACAGGTCTGGCATGGCGCCTGGGTAGGAAGAAAAGAACCGATCTTCCACCCAGATGATGAAGATGTTGGCATAGTGAGGTGCCATTCTAGTAACCATAGCAACACTGGCGACTGGGTTAAAAAAATGTAATGCACTGAACCCAACAGTTCTGCCAGTCTGATGACATGTTGCGAGTAATTGGGTTGTTATGCAAGAAATGTGATGCAAAAAAAATTGTAAGAAAATTACGCCTAATTTGGCTTGGGGCTGAGTTGCCTGGGGTGAGGCCTATCCAGTGGCTCTGGCCTGTAAAGAGGGCAGGTTTGACCTTTTTCCAGGTGTGCACCCGATCCCCTTTTTGTGCTTCACTGTGGCAGGAATCGCGACACAGGCTGTTCATTTTATGATCATTAATTGGAGAAAGTTAACGCCTGACAAAAATCATAACAAGGCATGAGAATGATTGCAAAAACAATGGACTATGGCAAATCCAGAGGCCTTTAAGAGAGACGAACAATGGGAAATCCATGAAAGCTTAAAACCAGGGGCCTGGAAAATGTGGACAACATGTTAAGTAAGAAATCAAGTTAATTTAGATGAGATGTAAATACAATTTAACTGCTAGCTTGAACATTATGGATTTCCAGTAATTGCAAAAGCATTGCTTAGAAGTAGTAGATGTGGACAGCAAGAGCTCGGCTCACAGCACACCCCATGGCTCTTACAGTTATGTGAAAAAGTAAGTACACCCCATAGAAATTGTTGACATTTTTAGCATAATTAAAAAATAAGCAAATATGAGATTTGAGATATGAGATCTTTATGCAAACAATCTCTGCAGATACAGGTGTTGGAACAAAATGACATGATGTCTTCATTCTCATAATGAATGACAATGAAGATCTGTCATGTGGAGAAAGTAAGCCCACCCTTCCATTAATCATCACTTCGAATCCATCAAATTAGAAGCAGGTGTTTCAAATGAACAACAACAACAACAACAACATTTATTTCTATAGCACATTTTCATACAAACAGTAGCTCAAAGTGCTTTACGTAATGAAGAAAAATAAAAGACAAAATAAGAACTTAAAATAAGACAACATTAGTTAACATAGTAAAGGAGTAAGGTCCGATGGCCAGGGAGGACAGAAAAAACAAAAAAAAACTCCAGACGGCTGGAGAAAAAAATAAAATCTGCAGGAGGTCCAAGGCCACAAGACCACCCAGTCCCCTCTGGGCATTCTACCTAACATAAATGAAACAGTCCTCTTTGTAGTTAGGGTTCTCACAGAGTCACTTGATGTTGATGGTCAAACAGACTTCTGGCTTTGAGTCCATCCATCATTGTTGGAACATCACGATGCTTTGAGTAGGTGGTCCACCACCAAAAGGACACCGGAAAAGGAAACAGAAGAGAGAGTAGGGGTCAGTACAGATTTTAGAGCCACCATGAACAGTTATTATAATGAAGTGAACATACAGAGTATCAGAATTAAGTTAAATTGAAGTTATAAAAGGCCATGTTAAAGTAATGTGTTTTCAGCAGTGTTTTAAAGTGCTCTACTGTATCAGCCTGGTGAATTCCTATTGGCAGGCTATTCCAGATTTTAGGTGCATAACAGCAGAAGGGCCGCCTCACCACTTCTTTTAAGTTTTGTTCTTGGAATTCTAAGGAGACACTCATTTGAGGATCTGAGGTTACGATTTGAAATATATCGCGTCAGACATTCCGATATATAAGATGGGGCGAAATTATTTAAGGCTTTATAAAACATAAGCAGAATTTTAAAGTCAATCCTGAATGACACAGGTAACCAGTGTAGTGACATCAAAACTGGAGAAATGTGTTGGATTTTCTTTTCCTAGTTAGGATTCTAGCAGCTGCATTCTGCACTAGTTGCAAACGATTTATGTCTTTTTTGGGTAGTCCTGAGAGGAGTGCGTTACAGTAATCTAGTCGACTGAAAACAAACGCGTGAACTAATTTCTCAGCATCTTTCAGTGATATAAGAGGTCTAACTTTACTTATGTTTCTTAAGTGAAAAATGCTGTCCTAATGATCTGATTAATATGTGATTTAAAATTCAGATTACAGTCAACAATTACCCCTAAGCTTTTTACCTCCGTCTTGACTTTTAATCCTAATGTATCCAGTTTATTTCTAATAGCCTCATTGTATCCATTATTGCTAATCACTAAGATTTCAGTTTTCTTTATTTAACTTGAGAAAGTTACTATTCATCCATTCTGAGATACAAGTCAGACATTGTGTTAGTGAATCAAGAGAGTCGGGTCATCAGGTGCTATTGATAAGTACAGCTGTGTGTCATCAGCATAGCTGTGGTAGCTCACGTTGTGCCCTGAGATAATCTGACCTAACGGAAGCATGTAGATTGAGAAGAGCAGCGGACCCAGGATAGAGCCTTGTGGAACACCATATTGGATATCATGTGTCTTTGAGTTGTAATTACCACAACTAACAAAGAATTTTCTCCCTGTCAGGTAGGATTCAAACCAATTTAAGACCCTGCCAGAGAGGCCCACCCATTGACTAAGGCGATTTCTAAGAATATTATGATCAATGGTGTCAAATGCAGCACTCAGATCTAAGAGGATGAGAACAGATAAATGGCCTCTGTCTGCATTTACCCAAAGTCATTTACTACTTTAACAAGTGCAGTTTCTGTGCTGTGATTTGTTCTAAAACCCGACTGAAATTTATCAAGAATAGCAGGTTTATTTAGGTGGTCATTTAACTGCATAATGGCTGCCTTCTCCAGAACTTTACTTAAGAAAGGCAGGTTAGAGATGGGTCTAAAATTTTCAAGAGCCGAGGGTCAAGATTATGTTTCTTAAGTAGGGGTTTAACTACAGCAGTCTTAAGACAGTCTGGGAAGACCCCCGTATCTAATGACGAATTTACTATGTCAAGAACATCATCAATTAGCACGCCTGATACTTCTTTGAAATAATTTGTTGGTATCGAGTCAAGGACGCAGGTGGAGGGTTTTAATTGAGATATTATTTTTGTAAATCAGGTAAATCTATCCTAGTGAAAGAGTTTAATTTGTTTATAACAGGATGCTGGGGCTTAGGAGGATCCGCAGTGTTGGGGAGATGTACTATGTTATTTCTAATATCATTAATTTTTTGATTGAAAAATACAGCGATAGCCTCACAGGTTTCACTGGAAGTATTCTGGGGGCATTCCTTTGAGTTACCTGGGTTTAACAGATGATCAATTGTAGAAAATAAGACTCTGGGATTACTAGCATTGTTATTTATAATCTTAGAGAAATAGCAGCGCCTCTCAAGACGGGCAGTGTTATCGTATTCTGTTATTTTAACTTTTAATATTTCATAGTGGATAGTTTAGTCTTCCTCCATTTACGCTCAAAGGCACCAATGATCACAACCTCCTTAGAGGGTATGCAGGTGGACCTGAATGTCTTCATTTAAGTACAGATATCCAGGGTCTGGTCTGGGTCTTTGCTATTGGAGTGTCTGGTTCATCAAGCCAAGATCAACAGAGCTCTCTAAGGTCCTTGGAAAGAAGGTTTCAATTATTTGAAATCCACTGCAAGGAATATCATCAACAAGTGATGCAGATTCAAATGACTGCCATGTTGTCCAGGATTGACTGGCACAGTGACTTCAGCCCAAGATCTGACCTTCTGAAACTGAAAGAGTTAACCAAGGGTCCCAAAATGTCATTACAGGACTTGCAGGTATCTCTTGAAAAAATTGGTGGCATAGTGCATACATGTACAACCGGAAAGAGAAAAACACAAATCTGAGCAGCATATGAGGTGTGCCAGAAGAAGAAGAAGATGTGAGGTGTGCCAGGAAAAAAGCCTTTGCTTTTCAAAAAAGAACATTAGAGCAAGACTACAGTTTGCTAATGAACATCTAGGATAAAGATCGGGCCTTCTGGAACAACATCCTCTGGACAGATGAATCAAAGATAGAGTTGATTGGCATCGGCAACAGTAGACATGTTTGGTGCAAACTGAAGACAGCATCTGTGGTGGGTTGGCACCCTGCCCAGGACTGGTACCTGCCTTGTGCTCTGTGTTGGCTGGGATTGGCTCCAGCAGACCCCCGTGACCCTGTGTTCGGATTCAACGGGTTGGAAAATGGATGGATGGATGAAGACAGCATTTCAGGAGAAGACCCTCATCCCAACTGTGAAGGATGATGGGGGAAATGTTATGGTTTGGGGTTGCTTTCCTGTCTTAGGGTATGGACAGCTTGCAGTCACTGAGCTAACTTTGAATTCTGCATCTTAACAAAGTGTGCTTAAGGAGAATGTGAGGCCATCTGTCTGAAAGTTGAAGTTGAACCAGAAATGGACCTTCCAACACGATAACGATTGGAGACACACTGGCAAATCCACCAAATAATGTCTCAATAAAAAGACATGGAGGGTGTAATGAGACCAAAAGAGACAGTGAGAGTATCGGGGCACCCATGGGCAAACCCTGTATAATTGTAATAAATTTCAAAATTTAGTGTACATGAAAAAAAATAAATTACCATATATACTCACATTTAAGTCCTCCCGCAGATAAGTTGGGAGTTGATTTTACCGTATAATTTTATAATGTCGGTTGTACAAGTCAAATGTGGAAAACTCACGCTATTGGTCCAAGAGATTGCGATATGCTAATGCCCACCTGAGAGAAGAACCACGGAGCACACGGCCTTTTTGTTTCTATGTATTGTGCCTACGTGACCACACGGCGATGCCCAAACTATTCTGAAGTGATGTTTGCACTGATTTGTGTTTTTTGGATCTCACACCCTCATACACCTTTATCGTAAGAGCATCCCTTATCTACGACGGAGCTGGTTATAAATTAAACGTCATTGGCATGGCAAAAGAAATTGGTAACTGCTCAGCTGCAACAAAATTCGATGTGTCTGAGAAACTGATGAGCGAGACTGGAGGAGGCAAGAACATGTAAAAAACAATGTGACGCATTTTTGAACGGGCGCGTTAGTCGGGGTCTGATTTTATGATTGATTTTTCGAGTTTAAAGACCTGACTTATACGTGAGTATATACGGCACATAAAAACACAAAATTGAGTCTTCTCACACCGGAGTCCTATTCAGACTGTCCAAGATGGCGGTTCTTCTGGTCATATGGCTGCCAGGCAGGAAGAGGCGGGTCTAAGTGGGTGGACACTGGCAGTGACATCACTGGAGGAGAGCTGTCAGTCTTCCGGTCTGCAGAAGGAGGAAAGGAGAGAGCATTGTCACTTAGCGCCACCCCCTGGATTGCTGATGAATTACTATTACCTGAGCCCTTAGGGCTTGTTTAAACTTCACACTCACATCATGGCTGCCACGCGTTCCCAGCGTTCATTTGACGTGTCCTCTGAGCTGGTCCTCAGAAATTAACGTGACGCGTGCGCTAGCAGCAGTACCAGCAAAAAGTCGGGGGGCGCAGTGTGATAAAAGCTGGAATGTGACGTCAGAGTCTCTGTTTACTATCGACATGTGACAGAAAGCCGCTACGCAGATCCTACGGGATCGGTGTGCGCGCTTCGATGTTTGGTGAGCAAAATGCATTCGTGGTACTTTTATATTCAAGTGTCGCATATTCCCGATCGTAATGACAAGACACATTTTAAAAGTCTCACATGCCATCTTTTGTGCCGTCTCTTTTTTTTTTGCAACTTCACAACAGCAACATAATGTACAGCCACAGAGAAAAAAAAATTAACGACACGGTGAAAAGTCGTATTTTGTGATTAAAGTGGAAATTTCGGCGTTAATATCGAAATGTTCACTTTAACCTCGTAGTTTACTTTATCACTAAAGCAGACGGTCGTAAACGTCATCCCAGTTTTTAATCGCTACGAGCTTCTGGGACTTCCTCCTGACCTGACAGAAGTGGCAATAGATCACCACACAGAACACATGAAATGTCTGATATTCCAACTCTCTGCACATTTAGAGTCTTTAGATTTATACCTGATATCACTTTCATGGTGAAATGCATTAAAGTATTGTTAATTTTGTTTAAATAATGAATACTGTTAATAATTACACACATGGGGGTGACATGGTGGCAGAGTGGCAGCACTGCTCTCTCACAGTATGGAGTCACATTGCTGGTATTCCCTGCCTGGAGTTTGCATGTTTTCCTGAAGGGTTTCCAACGTGTGCTCCGGTTTCCTTCCAAAGATGTGCAGATTTGGTGACACTAAAATGACTCCAGTGACAACGTGTGTGCTTGTATTCTCCTTACGATGAGCTGATGCCCTTTCTGGGGATTGTTTCTGCCTCGTGCCCAATGCTTGCTGGGTACATCCCTGGATTTAATCATTAAACATCCTTCTCAGGTGTCATCGAATTTAATGGCTGATCCAGAGTAGCCGAACCTGTTCTCACCGTGATAACATCTCACACTGCCACCTGCTGGATTCCTCCAGATTTATGTAAAGTACGCGCGCAAGAATAAACCGTAAAACGCTTGCGTAGCAGGAGCATCCGCTGCAGCATGCGTCGCGTCACGTGAAGTATAAACCCAGCCTTCAAACTGTGTGCCATGCACGCGTGTGTGACAAGGGTTATAAACTCACCTGTCAAAGCCCTGATGTGAAACCAACTGAAATGTTAAAAATGGGCTGGACATGGAAGAAAACCCCACCATATCCTGCAACTGATGTTTGAGACTGGTGGGCAACTCTGCAGTATAAGGATGGTGCGGTGGCTCTGAGGCTAAGGATCTGTGCTGGTATCCAGAAGGTTGCCGGTTCAAATCCCTGTCACCGCCAAAAGAGATCCTTCTCTGTTGGGCCCTTGAGCAAGACCCTTAACCTGTAATACAATGGCTGACCCCAAGGGGTATGCGAAAACTAACACAAGTGTAGCCCTGGGTTCATATAATATTCTCCTGAATAGTGTCTACTGGTTGCTTAAAAAAATATATATTAATTATTATTTAGTTATGTCAGTGTTTCTGTAATGCGATTAGAGGACAGGCAGGGTTCGTACTCGGATAAGAGAATGACTACACGGAGAGTTCGGGTTTCACGTGGTCTTTGGAGCCTTTGGTGCTCTGGGTAATATGTACGCGAGAACCTATTGGACTCAAAAAGACAGGAAGAAGCGGTCATGAAAAAAAAATGCAATAAAAGGTGTTGTGGAGTTTAGCGAGAGAGGCGAACTAGTAGAGTTAGCCTGCGAAGAGGCACAGGATACTTTGGATAGCGCTCCAGGTGACCAAAGGAAAAGCCTGGCAGCTCCTCAGGCAACAAGGAAAAACACCCCATTTTGGACGGACTGGCTCCTTTTTGCTTGCAGCGTACAGGGCAACGCCATCGTTTTTGCACAGCGTAGAAGTGCTGTGTTTGGACAATGGACACTGATCTGATTTGTGAGTACTGTGACCTTTTATGTTGGCTCGTTAGAGTGAATGGGTCTTAACGTTTTTGGTCACCACGTTCCCGAGTGTCGACCAGGCCTGCAACGAGAGGGGTTTTTATTAAAATTATTTTTGTTTTGGTGGCCGCTGGCTTGTGTGTGTGTGTGTGGGTCCCTAAAGTTGTTAAGTTTAAGTGACGTTTTAGTAATTACATTGTGCTCATATGCTCATAGGGTGGCACGGTGGTGCAGTGGTAGCGCTGGTTATTAGGAGTGTTTTCCCAGGTCCTCCCTCGTGGAGTTTGCATGTTCTCTTGTGTCTGCGTGGGTTTCCCACAATCCAAAGACATGCAGGGTTAGGTGGATTGGCGATTCTAAATTGGCCCCAGTGTGTGCTTGGTGTTTGTGTGTGTCCTGCGGTGGGTTGGCACCCTGCTCAGGATTGGTTCCTGGGATTGGCTCCAGCAGACCCCGTGACCCTGTATTTGGATTCAGGGTTAGAAAATGGATGGACATATTATCAATTTGGTTATTGTGTTTTCTTTAACAGTGGGGTGCTTTGAGTGTTTTAATCTGTACATTTAGTACACGGCCTGAACCTGTAGGTATTTGAAGTGAAGGGTAAATATACTGCAATTTGGGTGAGTTTTCGAATTTATGTAATCTATGATTTGTTGGAATTTTGATTGGTCTCAACTATAAATAGTTATATAGATATTTTTCCAATTAGTCAATAGATTTTCTTATAAGTAAATTTGAGCATAACGAAGATTGGGTATAAAAAGAGCTTCTCAGAGTGGCAGTGTCTCTCAGAAGCCAAGATGGGTAGAGGATCACCAATTCCCACAATGTTGCGCAGAAAGATAGTGGAGCAATATCAGAAAGGTGTTACCCAGCAAAAATTGCAAAGACTTTGCATCTATCATCATCAACTGTGCATAACATCATCCAAGATTCAGAGAATCTGGAACAATCTCTGTGCGTAAGGGTCAAGGCCGTAAAACCATACTGGATGCCCGTGATCTCCGGCCCTTAAACGACACTGCACCACAAACAGGAATGCTACTGTAAAGGAAATCACAGAATGGGCTCAGGAATACTTCCAGAAACCATTGTCAGTGAACACAATCCACCGTGCCATCCGCCGTTGCCAGCTGAAACTCTACAGTGCAAAGAAGAAGCCATTTCTAAGCAAGATCCACAAGCTCAGGCGTTGTCACTGGGCCAGGGATCATTTAAAATGGAGTGTGGCAAAATGGAAGACTGTTCTGTGGTCAGACGAGTCACGATTCAAAGTTCTTTTGGAAATCTGGGACGCCATGTCATCCGGACCAAAGAGGACAAGGACAACCCAAGTTGTTATCAACGCTCAGTTCAGAAGCCTGCATCTCTGATGGTATGGGGTTGCATGAGTGCGTGTGGCATGGGCAGCTTGCATGTCTGGAAAGGCACCATCAATGCAGAAAAATATATTCAGGTTCTAGAACAACATATGCTCCCATCCAGACGTCATCTCTTTCAGGGAAGACCCTGCATTTTTCAACAAGATAATGCCAGACCACATTCTGCATCAATCACAACATCATGGCTGCGTAGGAGAAGGATCCGGGTACTGAAATGGCCAGTCTGCAGGCCAGATCTTTCACCTATAGAGAACATTTGGCGCATCATAAAGAGGAAGGTGCGACAAAGAAGGCCCAAGACGATTGAACGGTTAGAGGCCTGTATTAGACAAGAATGGGAGAGCATTCCTATTTCTAAACTTGAGAAACTGGTCTCCTCGGTCCCCAGACGTCTGTTGAGTGTTGTAAGAAGAAGGGGAGATGCCACACAGTGGGGAAAATGGCCTTGTCCCAACTTTTTTGGGATTTGTTGACACCATGAAATTCTGAATCAACATATTTTCCCTTAAAATGACACATTTTCTCAGTTGAAACTTTTGTTCCATGATTTATGTTCTGTTCTGAATAAAATATTAGAAGTTGGCACCTCCACATCATTGCATTCAGTTGTTATTCATGATTTGTATAGTGTCCCAACTTTTTTGGAATCCGGTTTGTATTTTGGGAACATATTTATATTGTGAATTGTGTCACAAGTTTCTAATTGTGAAACAGCTGGCAGCTTATTACTGGGGAGTATGTATTAGTTAAGGGATTCTAATTTATCCTCTAAAAACACGTACAGTGGAACCTCGTGATACGATCACCTCTGCATACGAGAAATTCAAGATAAGAGGAAAGTATGAGCGAAAAATTCAGATCTAAATACGAGCATTGGCTCACGTAAAGCCAGGCTGTGGGTATGCGTGACGCGTTTCCCGATCCGCCTCGACTCGGGGATTCACCCAAGCTGACGCTGCCCACATTTAACGTGAAGATGATTATTCCACGATGCCTCTCAAGAAGATTGTTGCCAGTAAGATTAAAGAAGTGTTGGCAAAGTGGGAAGAAGTAAAAACTTTCTTTGAAGAAAATCACCCTAATAAAGCAGTGTGTGGGCGCACCATGAACTTGTGTAATGCCAATGTAGTGTCGCATTTTAGGGGCATCTCAAAAAGAAGACAGAAGAAAGAGTCATTAGGTGAGTTTTTGGTAAAGCAACCTGCAACTAAAAGAAAGTTAAGTGATTCTGACGCAGAACCCAGAATTCCCAAGAAGAGAGAGCCTTCCTGAATCAGAGGGGGACTCTCCTTCCCCACAGTAACCCGTTTTATTTATTAAAGGTAAACTTGAATTACTTTAATTAAAGGTAAACTACAGTGTATATTATTTATCAGTGTTAATTGAATTTTATGTTGATATTTTTGGGGGTGCGGAACGGATTAACTGGATTTCCATTATTTTCAATGGGGAAGTTTTGTTCTAGATACGAGAAATTCGCTATACGAGCTCAGTGCTGGAACGAATTAAACTCGTATCTCGACCTTCCACTGTATTTAAAATTAAAGGGGTTTTCATAAATCAGCTTAGGGAAATAGAGTTTACAAACTTAGGGCGCTGTCCTATTGCTAAAGGGTAAAGAAAGTGCTACACAAGAAATTGGCAAAATAAATAACAAAAAAACAAAAGATAGAATTTCTGCTAAAGGGGGCAATGTCACCTTTCGAGGCCAAGGGTGGACTTACTTGTCCCCAGCGAGATTTTTGTTGAGATTTGTTTTATTTAAGCCTGTCATCTTTATCTGTAGGCAGTGTCTGCGTGAAGATCTGCTGTCTGACTGTTCAAAAAGTCAGCAGTTTCCATGGGGGAGTTTTGCACATGACTCTGTGTCACCGCTGTCTGTCACATCAGTATATTAGCCCACCAGGCTAAAGACCCTTCCGTTCCCCTGTAGGGTTTGTTGATGTGGTCTCTAAAATGATGGACTGTAGGGTCACCACCTTCAGACGCTACGGGGTATTTATCAAAGCAAACTGTAAATTATGATTAATATGCGGCTATGGAGGGCAGTCTTTATTGAGATGACAGAGGAAGCAAACTAGCATGGATTTTTCTTTGCTATCAATTATAATCAAGATGATGAGAATGTCACTCGTCTGAAGACCAACCCCAAAATGATGACAGACTGTGAAAAATAAGTCACGATGAATATTTTGCTAAGAATAGCCCGAGGTTAATAAAGTCAGTGACCCGCGCTCGGCACCGTGGGATTCGGCCTCGGCCTTAGGCGTCGATGCCCAGTTGATTTGTCACGTAAATACCAGTGGATGATATCAATAACGCATGGCTGACCTCCCTGCTCTTTCCATGGAGGCTAATGAGAATGCCTCGCTGAAATGAAAATTGATGCGCTTCAGACTGGTGTGTTTTGGTGAAGCGTTTCGTTTTTAATCAAACACCTACATTATGATTGAGAATTTACCTTTGGAATGTCTGATAATGACTTTATTATTTTTTTTTTGGTGTAGCGTGCCATCATCTTTTAAAACGTTCCAATCATAAAACCACAAACCTAAAAGAAAATGAGAAGAGGCCACTTGTCCCATCCAGCTTATTTGCACGCTAATTCAAGTCAATAAATTCTTATTAAGCACACTCATGAGCCCAGCGCGTTGTTCAATAATTACAAATATAGCATGAAAAATGAAAGGCAACATAAACTGAGAACACAATGCTGAATCATAAACTCTGAGATGTACTGCAGAATGCCAGGAATAAATGTATTTGGTCCTTATTAATTAACTCTGTTGTTGCCAATTTGTGACACCTAATGTATTTAATGAAATGTTAACATTAAAGCCACCAAAGTGAACAGCAAGTCTGAATTAGAGAAAGCCCCCGCAATACGGGGGGGTTTCATAAGTAATATAATGATTTACATCATGAGTTGGAACTGAATAATAAGCAAGAATTAGCTAGCAAATATACAGTGTGACAGATAGGGGGCAGTATCGCTCCCTTGAACCCCTGTACAAGACTCCAGACACCAGGAAAATGTCCAAAAGTTGACTTTATTTAGTAACAACAGTGCACAAGGCACCCTCTCCTCCACTATACTCATGAAACAAACCACAATGATAAATCAATACACTCTCCACCTCTCCCAGTGGCTCGCCGTCTGGGAGCTCCCACAATCCTTTTATAGGAAGTGTTCCAATCCCCAGTCCATGTGATCGTCTACCACTTCCGGGTCAGATCAAAGTCCTTTTCTTCACCCGGAAGTGCGTCACTTCTGCCGTCGCTCTGCCTATGACGCACTTCCGGGTTATAGGGCACATATGACTCTTTGCTCCTCCCTCTTGCGGCCCCTGTGGTATCCAGCAGGGCTGTGGATGAAAACTCCATTGACCTCCATACTGCAGGGAGGGCTCCATCTGGCGGCCTGGGGGTATTGGCCGGGATGACAAGCCTGCCATAGACCACAACTGAATATTTAAATGTTTAAAGTTATTTAAATGTTTAAAGTTTAAAAATTCTCACCTCTGAGAGAAATTTGTCATTTGTCACATTGGAACATTAGAACATTCGAGACGAGAACAGGCCATTCAGCCCAACAAAGCTCGCCGGTCCTCTCTGATGAGTTTCCTTGCACCGTCACCCTCTGCTTCCTGTGTCTGAGCCAATTCTGCCCCCATCTACACACCAGACACTGAAATGCCACATCTATTAGTTTGACGCCCACCCTCTCATGTGGCACCTCATCAAAGACTTTCTGAAAGTCCAGATAAATAATATCATCTGCTCCACGTTTTAGAACATTAGAACACTCTGGATGAGAAGAGGCCATTCAGCCCAACAAAACTCACCAGTCCTGTCCACTTATTTCTTCTAAAATACTATCAAGTCCAGTTTTGAATCAGGCCCACTCACCTCTCATTCGTGTGAATGCTACTGTCAGACACAATTCCTGCGCTCTCAGCTCTTATAAGGTGCAAGCGGGGTCAAAAATAAAAGACAAAGAATAGAAGACAAAATAGAACGTCGTAAAGAGGTTCAAAAACGATGGGGCGATACACGTGCAGAGCAGGTTAGAGATTATGGAAGTACTAAAATTCGACAGTCTCAAAAAAAACTGATAGTAAACATCGCATTAGCGCAAACAAACGGAAATGATTACCCGGTGAAATAACGGAACAGCGAAAAGAGATCGAATATATGGACACGTGATATGACAGAAGGATGTAGATGTTCTTCAGCTTTAAACTTTAAGTCAGGGACTTGTAGATCGTCTAATTCGTGTTGCCATTGGGAAAAGTCGTGTTTCATTTCAATGAACAGGCGTATCCGCGAGAAATCAAAGATTTATTGTTTAGTGAAAAACACAAACACTACAGGCCAAATATCCGAAACTACAATAATCCGTTTGCATTCACATCATTCAATGGTCAAAACGTAGATTTACACGGTTCTGGACCATACGCTATGAGAATGTGTAAACCTACGACAAGTTTAATTACAGTCAGATTTATATTTATGATCACAGAGAAGAGATATAACAAAGAATCGAGAGAGTTAAATGATTGGACGTAGTAGAAATTCTACAGCCAATAATGGATAAAAATCCATACTTCCAGAAGTATCGTCACTTTACATGAAATTTATCTGAAAAACACGGACAAAGAAGTTTTCTTGGATTTCTGTATGAATCTGAAAGATCACGCTCACATATATAATAAACCAACATCTGACGAATTGTCAGCGATAATAGTTTTGAAAGACGGAGATATCAAAGACAAAGTTGATGTTCGTGTTTATCGAAAAGCACAGCACGATTCATCACAAGTGTCAGATCTGGGAACTGATGACTGCATAGGGCCTGCAAGGGGGTTGGCGAGCGAAGCATATATACAGTGGTGTGAAAAACTATTTGCCCCCTTCCTGATTTTTTATTCTTTTGCATGTTTGTCACACAAAATGTTTCTGATCATCAAACACATTTAACCATTAGTCAAATATAACACAAGTAAACACAAAATGCAGTTTTAAATGATGGTTTTATTATTTAGCGAGAAAAAAAATCCAAACCTACATGGCCCTGTGTGAAAAAGTAATTGCCCCCTTGTTCAAAAATCACCTAACTGTGGTGTATCACACCTGAGTTCAATTTCCTGATTACTGCCACACCTGTTTCAATCAAGAAATCACTTAAATAGGAGCTGCCTGACACAGAGAAGTAGACCAAAAGCACCTCAAAAGCTAGACATCATGCCAAGATCCAAAGAAATTCAGGAACAAATGAGAACAGAAGTAATTGAGATCTATCAGTCTGGTAAAGGTTATAAAGCCAGTTCTAAAGCTTTGGGACTCCAGTGAACCACAGTGAGAGCCATTATCCACAAATGGCAAAAACATGGAACAGTGGTGAACCTTCCCAGGAGTGGCCAGCCGACCAAAATTACCCCAAGAGCGCAGAGACGACTCATCCGAGAGTTCACAAAAGACCCCAGGACAACGTCTAAAGAACTGCAGGTCTCACTTGGCTCAATTAAGGTCAGTGTTCACGACTCCACCATAAGAAAGAGACTGGGCAAAAACAGCCTGCATGGCAGATTTCCAAGACGCAAAACCACTGTTAAGCAAAAGAACATTAGGGCTCGTCTCAATTTTGCTAAGAAACATCTCAATGATTGCCAAGACTTTTGGGAAAAATACCTTGTGGACTGATGAGACAAAAGTTGAACTTTTTGGAAGGCAAATGTCCCGCTACATCTGGCGAAAAGGAACACAGCATTTCAGAAAAGAACATCATACCAACAGTAAAATATGGTGGTGGTAGTGTGATGGTCTGGGGTTGTTTTGCTGCTTCAGGACCTGGAAGGCTTGCTGTGATAGATGGAACCATGAATTCTACTGTCTACCAAAAAATCCTGAAGGAGAATGTCCGGCCATCTGTTCATCAACTCAAGCTGAAGCGATCTTGGGTGCTGCAACAGGACAATGACCCAAAACACACCAGCAAATCCACCTCTGAATGGCTGAAGAAAAACAAAATGAAGACTTTGGAGTGGCCTAGTCAAAATCCTGACTTGAATCCAATTGAGATGCTATGGCATGACCTTAAAAAGGCAGTTCATGCTAGAAAACCCTCAAATAAAGCTGAATTACAACAATTCTGCAAAGATGAGTGGGCCACAATTCCTCCAGAGCGCCGTAAAAGACTCATTGCAAGTTATCACAAACGCTTGATTGCAGTTATTGCTGCTAAGGGTGGCCCAACCAGTTATTAGGTTCAGGGGCAATTATTTTTCACACAGGGCCATGTAGGTTTGGATTTTTTTCCCTAAATAATAAAACCATCATTTAAAAACTGCATTTTGTGTTTACTTGTGTTATATTTGACTAATGGTTAAATGTGTTTGATGATCAGAAACATTTTGTGTGACAAACATGCAAAAGAATAAGAAATCAGGAAGGGGGCAAATAGTTTTTCACACCACTGTATATGTATGTAAATATATATATATATATATATATATATATATATATATATATATATATATATATATATATATATATATATAATGTGTCGGGCACCTGGGGGCTGTGCCCAACTGAGACGCCTGGAAGGACCGGGAGAGGGACTACGCCTCCTTTGGACCACGAGAGGGCAGCTGCCCTGGTTAATATGGGGGCCACGAGAACGGGGCATGGAAGCTCAACCATATAGGGGCCCGTGGCCACTGCCAGGGTGTGCCCGGACGCCCATTAAGCCCTGGACGTCAGGGACACCTGGAGTGCTTCCGGGCACTCCTGCCACACCAGGAAGTGCCGCAAGAAGCTTGTCAGGAGGCACCTGGAGCACGTCTGGGTGGACTTAAAAGGGGCTGCCTTCCTGCATTTGTCAGCTGGAGTAGGGTGGAAGAGGACGAAGCTCGAAGGAGAGGAGTGGAGGCGGTGAAGGAAGGCTGGACACTGGAGAGGCCCAGACTGAGAGTGTGTGGTGCAGGGGCACCGGGTTGTGTGCGGAAACTGTAAATATTGTAAATATGAAGAAACATGTTGTGGTGTTTAAACTGAGGCTGGTCTCCACTATATATATATATATATATATAGTCAGATATGGCTGGGGCGGCGACCGCCCTGGTACCTTTGGGAGCCACGGGTAAAGAGCTTTGACGCTCCACCCTGTAGGGGCCCGTGGTCACCGTCAGGGGCCACACCTATGCCTTTGGAGCCCTGGACCTCAGCACTTCCGCCACACCCGGAAGTGCCGGGGGGAAGAGGAGCAGGGACACCCAGAGTGCTTCCGGGGATGCAGCCGGCACTTCTGCCACACCGGGGCGTGTCGGTGGGAGATTGCCGGGACACACCTGGAGCACATCCGGGGGACCATGAAAGGGGTCACCTCCCTTCATACAATGGCTAGAGTCGGGTGGAAGGAGACGAGGTCTTGGAGGAGGCAAGGTGGCGGCCTGTAGAGTAAGAAGGCAGTGTGTTGTGGCCAGGACTTTGGGGGACTTTGGGGATTGTTGTGGAGCACTTAACTTGTAAATATGGTAATAAAACGTGTTGTGGGTGACATGAACGTGTCCACCTGTCTGTGTCCAGGCCAGCTACCACTATATATATATATATACATTTTTCTTCTCTGTTGATCCATAACTGTTTCTTTTTGTTTTCTGCCTTTGCTTAATAACAAGTTTTAAGAGGAGAAGTGGCAGACCAACCAGGTCTGTTGTGCTAATGAGAACTTAACACATTTATCATAAATATAGCATTGCCCTCTTTGAGTTTAGGGGAATCGTTACAGTACCATATGAGATAGATAGATATGAAAGGCACTATATGATAGATAGATAGATAGATAGATAGATAGATAGATAGATAGATAGATAGATAGATAGATAGATAGATAGATAGATAGATAGATAGATAGATAGCAGAGACACAGTAACCAGATGGACATACACAGACACTTGTTCATTAATTAAGGTGGATGATAAGATGATTTCTTCCTATCAGGCACTTTCTCCCTATTGGATGTCTTCAGCATTATTGCCTGCACCATCTATTGGAATGCATTTTGTAATGCATGTAACAATAAAACACATTTCATTTTTCATTCCAACAGGTGGAACATCACAAACATTAGCACTGCTTTAATGAATCCCATACCAAGTGGCATATAACAGAGACACAGCAACCAGATGGAGACATAGACACACTGACACTTGTCCATTTATTAGAGTGGATGATAAGCTGGTTTCGTCCTGTCCTGCAGTTACTCTCAGTTGGATGAATTCATTACATGCATTACCGTTTGATGTACTGTGTGCTGTACATGTACTTTGTACTGCATGTAGTAATAAAATACATTGCATTTGTCATTCTAACAGATGGTGCATCTCAAACATTTCTAGTTTAACACCTGGCGTACTTTCCTTTACGGTCAAAGCTAAAAGAAGCTCTCTTCATTATGGCAGGTCTGAAGGTTGAGTCTGTGCAGAGGTTATTGTTCTTCTTCCAGTTCCTGTTTTTCTGACTGTGGATGGAAGGGGACACGGCTGAGTGACAATGTCCCAGCTGGCACCGTTCACGTTGTACTCATGAAATTGGCGCCCATAAGAGGTGCACGTAGCTCCAGTGTGTGCCCCCCACACTTCTCCATAAACCTTACTTTATTATCTGCTTTCCTCTCTCAGAAACACATATTGATGTCAGCGAGCTCAGCGTCCTCTGATTGCTGTTTCTGTGTGTTTATTAAAATCTAATCAACAGGCTTCACATTTCTTGAAGAACGATACCCTTTCTACATCATGAGAAGTTGTGGAGGAGGTTGATTGTGTTGTCTTTTTGTAATTTTGTACCATAACACTGAATTAAATCTGGGCAGAAATGTCAAAGCCGGCATTGCATCGACAAAAAACTGCTGACTATTTAATTGCTGCCTACATGCATAATTTATTCCAGCCATTCAAGTGAGGGAGCAGATTGGCAGCACTTGTGATTTTTATTTTTCTGTTTCCCTGCACTGAAAGAGCTTTGCTGGGAGTGTTGAGCACGTCGAGATGAACAAGCAGAAGAACATTCCTAGCAATAATTGTAGCTCCATTTTCGATTAATAAAGATGTGTCTATTAGAAGGATTTTTTTACTGGTCCTGCTCTGAAAAAAGCCAACCAAGTGAGGGGCTCCTGCTTTGATTTTGTGTCCTTGTGGGTTTCTTGTTTGTTCATTATGCTAGCGACAAAATCAAAGATTACAAATGCAATGATTAAGTACAAAAGCAATACATACAAAAAAATAACCCACAATGCAATTCTGTCTCCAAACTCGCCCTTTCATTAAACTCATGTCAGTTTACATCCATAGAACACGAGAACATTAGAAATTTGACAAAAAAGTGGAGACCATTCAGTCCGTCAGGCCCGTTTGTGTAGCTGATAGCTAAGCTGTCCCTAATCATGTCCTCAGTCCTTCTCTTAGAAATGAACGTGCCATCTTACAGAGGTTGCTTTGCGGGATTCTGAGCAATTAATTCCTGCGTTTATTTCTAGTAGGATTGACTACTGCAATGCGGTCTTCACTGGTTTTTCAAACTGTTCTTTATTCAGCCTCCAGTTAATCCAAAATGCTGCTGCAAGAATTATTACAAGAACAAGAAAATACGAACACATCACTCCCGTCTAGGGAAAGATAAAGTCATCCCTGATGGAGGATCACAGGAATCATGGGAAAAAGGGGTCCTTTCATCGGATTGGCTGGCCCAGAACTGTCTCAGCTGTGGAATGGCCAAATGGGGGAGGTAACTTGATGGCCGAGGTCTCCAGGTCTCCAAACAAATCCAAATCATATTATGGGATATCGTCTACTGTAAAATTCTGCTCCGTACTTCTAAAATTTTTATTGTTATACTGTATTGAGGATTTGTTCTGTTCTGTTCTGTGTATTGTATTGAGCCCCTTTTCTTTTTGACACCCACTGCACGCCCAACCTACCTGGAAAAGGGTCTCTCTTTGAACTGCCTTTCCTGAGGTTTCTTCCATTCTTCTATCCGTTTTTTTTTTGGGGAGTTTTTTTCTTGTCTTCTTAGAGAGTCAAGGCTGGGGGGCTTCAAGAGGCAGGGTCTGTTAAATCCCATTCTAGCACTTCTTGTGTGATTTTGGGCTATAAAAAAAAATATTTGTATTGTATTGTAGATAGATAGATAGATAGATAGATAGATAGATAGATAGATAGATGAAAGGCACTATATGATAGATAGATAGATAGATAGATAGATAGATAGATAGATAGATAGATAGATAGATAGATAGATAGATAGATAGATAGATAGATAGATAGATAGATACTTTATTAATCCCAAGGGGAAATTCACATAATCCAGCAGCAGTATACTGATAAAAGAAAGTGGTAGAAGTGATCAGTGAAAGAGAGAAAAATAGAGATAAAAAGGTAAAAAGATAAAGTCATATACGGAGCTGTTGGAAAGGCTGCCACTCATATTGTATTTGCTTAGAATCCTGGAGACCTCATTAATCAAGTTGCCATTCCACAGCTGAGACAGCCAATCCGACGAAAGGACCTCTCTTTCCCATGATTCCTGTGGTCCTCCATCAGAGATGACTTTACTGTTCTTTATTCAGCCTCCAGTTAATCCAAAATGCTGCTGCAAGAATTATTACAAGAACAAGAAAATACGAACAAATAACTTCAGTTCTTAAATCCTTACACTGGCTCCCAGTTAAGTTTAGGGCAGATTTCAAAATCCTCCTTTTAACATATAAAGCATTAAATGGCCGAGGTCCAGCTTACTTGTCTGAACTTATCATGACTTACAAACCTGAGCGCACATTAAGATCTCAAGATGCCGGTCTGCTTAGGATTCCAAGGATTAATAAAATAACAGTGGGAGGTCGAGCTTTTAGTTACAGGACTCCCCTAAACAGTGGACTGGTCTGCCTGCTGTTATAAAAGACGCCCCTTCGGTCTCAGCTTTCAAATCCCGGCTGAAGACTCACGACTTCAGTTTAGCACACCCTGACTAGAGCTGCTGATTATCTGTGCAGACTTCATCTCTATTGTTAATCATTAGCACTAAAACATAAGTAACATCCATCCATCCATTGTGCTACATCCTAACTACAGGGTCACGGGAGTCTGCTGGAGCCAATCCCAGCCAACACAGGGTGCCAGCCCACCGTAGGGTGCGCACACACACACACCCACTAGGGAAAATTTAGAATCACCAATGCATCCCACCTGCATGTCTTTGGACTGTAGGAGGAAACCCACGCAGACACGGGGAGAACATGCAAACTCCACGCAGGGAGGACCCGGGAAGCAAACCCAGTTCTCCTTACTGCAAGGCAACAGTGCTACCCACTGTGCCACCGTGCTGCCCCCATAAGTAACATGATAGTTATAATTTGTTACTAACCCTTACCTGTTCTGTTTCTCTTCTCAGTACTCAAATGTGGCACTTGGTGCCACTGCCCACCTGCCAAGTTGTTTTGCCTGCTGAAGGTAAAGTCATCTCTGATGGAGGATCGCAGGAATCGTCGGATAGAGGGGTCCTTTCATCGATTTTGCTGTGCCAGCACTGACTGAGCTGTGGAATGGCCAATAGGAGGAGGCAATTTGATGGCTGAGGTCTCCAGGACTCGTATTATGGGATATTATTTACTGTTGAATTCTGCTCTGTACTTGTAATATTTCTATTGTACTATTATATTGTATTGAGGATGACTTCTGTTCTGTTCTGTGTGTTGTATTGTATTGACCCCCTTTTCTTTTTGACACCCACTGCACGCCCAACCTACCCGGAAAAGGGGTCTCTCTTTGAACTGCCTTTTTAGAAGGTGTCTACCATTTTTTTCCCCACAAGGTTTTTTTTGGGAGTTTTTCCTTGTCTTCTTAGAGAGTCAAGGCTGGGGTTCTGTCAAGAGGCAGGGTCTGTTAAAGCTCATTGCGGCACTTCTTGTGTGATTTTAGGCTATATAAAAATAAATGGTACTAGCCAACCCGCGGCGTACCATACGCCACATAATCAGGCCGTTTTTAATGATTTTAAGCACAGGGAGAAAATTAACATTTGAAAAATTGGTAATGTAATAAATCAGCAAGAAAAGCAACATTGCAACAATGCACAGAACGAACCAACACACAATCGTCCGTGCGGCGCTCAGGCGCGGAGGGTGGAACGGGAAGAGAGGAGAAGGACGTCCTCGCCGCTCCCTCCATCATGCTAGTCTGCTGATTTCTCGTCCAGTATGCACTGCCCGCTCATTGTCTTTGCACAGTCCAGATGTACCTGTGACTCACGTAGACTTTTCATTGCTCTTTGCGGTTTTGGCTGCCTTTCCATATATAATCCACCAAGACACCCGACCACGGTAGTAGCGAGGTGGGAGGGCGGTGTGAACAAAGTGCAGGAGCATCTAAGAAGACGCATGTTTGTCGTGGATGCGAATTGCTGTATGTAGCGTGTAAAACAGTTTGATATGGTCACGCGCTCGTGCGTCGTAACCGAAAACTCGGTTTTTAAAGACTGCTTACTTCATTGTGTATACGACTGTAGGTGAATGAAAAGATATAACTCTGGAGAGGGTAACATACAATACAGCGTTGTACACGCGGCACACAGCGATTCACATCTGCGACAAATGCGAATCTTCTTAGATGGTGCTGTCGCCCACCCACGCTCTCGGCACACACACTGCGTGGTCATGTGTCCGCTCGCAAGAGCAACCAACAGAGACTCGCCCACCAACTGTAAGACAATGGAATACCCCTCGCAAACTGCTCTACACGACGCATACAACGATTCACATCTGCGACAAACAAACTGTTTTACACACCGCATACAGCGATTTACATCCGTGACAAACATGCCTCTTCTTAGATAGTCCTGCCGCGTCGTGTGGTGCCTCTGTGTGAACCGGTCGGGCACAGAGAAGTTCAGCTGCTGAGAGAGCGTCTCGACTGTTGCAGGGCCTGCATTGGTGAAGCAGGTGAGACAGTAATGAAACAGAGGCGCAGGTAGCGAGGTGGGTGTGTACAAAGTGCAGGAGCATCTAAGAAGACGCATGTTTGTCACGGAAGCAACTTGCTGTATGTAGCGTGTAAAACAGTGTGCTATGGTGCATCATAACCGAAAACTCGGTTTTTAAAGACTGCTCACTTCATTGTGTTTCAACCTTAGTTGTAAAGGAATGTTTTAATGATCCCATGGAATACCCCTCGCAAACCGTTTTACACGCTGCATATGGCGATTCACCTCCGCGAGAAACACGCCTCAATGAACAGTCAGCGTGGGTCGGAGCCGCATGTTGCCTCTACGACAGATGAATATAAATGACGCCATTTTTTCTGAGTTGGTGGGCGTGGCTCTGTGAGTTGTCGTCGTATCCAATGGATTTGGAGTTAGTGGGCGTGGCTCCGCCATAGTTGTCTCATTTGTCGGCGGCTTAGTGAATCCACGCCCCTTCCGGCGTGCTTTCCATGGTCGTCTTGCCTTAGTGAATTATATATATAGATTGTATTGTGTATTGTATTGTACTTCAGTCTGGCCAAGTGAAGTCATGCTGACCTCATCAGTAAAATGGCAACCACCAAACAGAATGCAAAGAAGTTAACACGTCCAACATTTAGTTGTTAACTTCAAGGCTGAAAACTGGACGCACAAAGCATTCCAGCTGTGGCATGTAAAAAATAAAATATGGGCTTAGCACAACCATACATTTTCAATTTATAGAAGAAAAAACAAAGAATTAGTTTGAATGTGAAATTAAATGGACCTGAAACATGAGCGACAGCAGTAATGCGTGGTGAGAGTTGCACAATTATACTTCCAGAGCACACGACAGAAGCTTAAAATGTGTTACTGCGTGACTGCAGCGATTGATATCAATTTAAATGAGCATTCACTTTCATTTTTATTGCACCAAATATTTTACTCTGCTGTAAGAGCCATTTCCTAGTTCCATAAGATTCATAAATGTTTTACTAAATGACAATTCATAATCTATGGGAGGTTCCTATAACCCCATAAGTAGAATTGAATTGGTCTGTTCTAGCAATTTCTAACTGCTTTGACTTAACATTATTGTGAATTTCCCCTTGGGGTTAATAAAATATCTATCTATCTATCTATCTATCTATCTATCTATCTATCTATCTATCTATCTATCTATCTATCTATCTATCTATCTATCTATCTAACTTATTCTCAGTTATTGATCAGCCTTGCCATGTGTAAGGTGTAGAGGGCACATGGTTTTAAACCGGGCCTACGTGCCTCTCGTGCCTTTTGAGTGTTTGAATTAACATGTAAGACAAAGAGCTTTTTTAAATGCTACACCGTACATTTAAAGTATACAGAAGAAGAAGCTAAGAATCTTTAAGTGTAGAAGAAGAAGCAAAGAACTTTTTAGAAGTTTAGAGAAGATACATTTTTCCTTTTTTTTTTGCCTTTTACTCTACGTGTGTAACAACTTTTTTCTTTATTCTTCTGTGGATTATTTGTTTTGAATTTTCCCTAAATATTTTTAAAATGAACTTTTGGATCGAGAGATTTCTTTCGACACGCGTTTTACCCGCGCTTGAACTCGCCTTGTACTCCGGCGGCTACATCTGCTTTTATGACAACTATTGTAGCTTAGACCCTCTCAGAATCGCGAGTGTTCCATCTCATCCAAAGGACGGCACCGTATTTTCAGCACAGTTTTCCTGTGACTCCACTGGAGTGTCAGGGCATATGGGCTTGGCACCTTCATGACTTTTTCATTTTAGTGAAGAGAAAATGTCTGAACTGAAATGGACCTGACATACGGTACAAGAGAGAGCTGCAATGTGTGGAGAGAGCTGTGCACTCTACGCTATGACAGAATTAGTCACCTTAATCCAGGGGTGGGCCGCATCGATCCTGGAGGGCCGCAGTGGCTGCAGGTTGTGGTTTCTTAATGAGATGTCAATTATTGCTGATGAAGCACTTACTGTTTTAGTGACATTTTGATGCTTCATTTTAGTGGTCTCGCTTGTTCAAGTTCCCCCACCCTTAATTAACAGCTGCATTCTCTGTTTTTCATGGCTCCTTATTAACAATAAGCTGCAAATATGGAAAAGAACCAGCAGTTCTCCATCTAACTTGTTTCCATTTACACCACTGTGGATCCATCCTCCACTATTTGGTTTAATAAAACACTTAAGAGAAAAATGTGACTGACTGAAATTGACCCGTTTTAGCCTTCAAATCATTTGGATGATTTCCTTCGAAAGGAAAAAAGAGCCTGACATTGCAAACTAACAGGCCATAAAATTAAATACGGCCACAGACTGGCAAGGATTGGTTTCAAATTAAGCAATTGGGTTGAAATGAAAACCTGCAGCCACTGCACCCCTCCAGGACCGACATTGCCCACCCCTGCCTTAATCCCACTATTCTAGCAGTTCGATAACACTAGTACTGGTAACTGATTTACTTTACAGGACCTCAGTTCGTCTCACCCCAATTGTGGTACCATTTTTTCAGTACAGTTTGCCCCTCACTGTATTAGGGCATATGGGTATACCATTGTCAAAAAATTTTATTTGATAAAAGAAAAAAGAAATCTAAAATTAAATGAACCTGACGTACGATCGACGGCTGCAATGTGTGCTGAGATTTGCACAAGAAAACTTTGCCACTCTAAGCTACTACAGAATGACAGTTTATTAACGGCCCATCTTACTCCCAGTACTGCAGCAATTGATACCAATATACTGTAAATGATCTTTTACTTTCATTCTTATTGCAACAGATTTTTGACTCCATTTCACACATCTTCTGATAACCTTTCTAGCAAAGACCCTCAACAGAAACATCATTGTTGTAATTCATGTCTGTTAACTTTTTTGATTTTAGCTGGTGGTGGATTTTAGGAGGACCAGGCCCCTCATGGACCCCGTGATCATCAGAGGTGACTGTGCAGAGGGTGCAGACCTATAAATACCTGGGAGTGCAGCTGGATGATAAATTGAACTGGACTGCCAATACTGATGCTCTGTGCAAGAGAGGACAGAGCCGACTATACTTCATTAGAAGGTCTCATGGCTGGAATCCCCTTCAACATCTGCATTGAAATAAGATGCTGCAGATGTTCTACCAGACTTTGAGCTTGTGGAAAATGTGCCTCTTCTAAACGGTGGTGTGCTGGGGAGGCAGCATAAAGAAGAGGCGGTTGGGCGCTCTTCCTCGTGTGGTGTGCACACCTGGACAAACTGGTGAGGAAGGCAGGCTCTATTGTAGGCACTGAGCTGGGCAGTTTGACATCCGTGGCAGAGCGACGGGTGCTGAGCAGACTCCTGTCAATCATGGAGAATCCACTGCATCCACTGAACAGGATCATCTCCAGACAGAGGAGCAGCTTCAGCGACAGACTGCTGTCACCATCCTGCTCCACTAACAGACTGAGGAGACCCCACACTATGCGACTCTTCAGTTCCACCTGGGGGGTAAACGTTAATATTATACAAAGTTATTGTCTGTTATACCTGCATTGTTATCACTCTGACATTTAATATTGTTCTTTATCAGTATGCTGCTGCTGGAGTGTGGGAATTTCCCCTTGGGATTAATAAAATATCTATCTCTATCTCTTCAAGGGAGTGGAATTAGGTAGGAATTAAACAAAATAAAAAGGCCCTGGAGATGGAGAAGATGAAATTGGACCCCAAAATGACCACAGAGAGTCTCATACAGTACAAAGGGAGGCTTCAATGCCCTGGAGTATTGGGGCTTAGAAGAACATGAGAAATCTGACACACGAGAGGAGACCATTCAGTCCATCAAGCCCCCTTGTTTAGCTAATAGCTAAGCTGTCCCCATACCTCCTCCAGATTCTTCTTAAAGACTGTCAAGGTTTCTGCTTCAACGCCATGTCTTGGTTGTTTGCTCCCGAGTCTCACAACTATTTATTTAAAGAACTACTTCCTAACTTCTATTTAAAATGTTGTTCCTCTTCATTTCCACTGGGGTCCTCAAGTACGTGATTCACCCTTAAGCTGAAGGAATTCTGCAGGATCTGCTTTTATGAAGACCTTTGAAGATTTTGAAGACCTGGGTGTGGTCTCCATGCAGTCTCCTCTTGGTTAAATTCTCTGTGTCTGTCACAGTAGGACATGTCCTTAAGTCCCATGATGCACTTGGTTGCTCTCCTCTGCACAGCTTCAAGTCCTTCTAGTAGTGTGGTGACCAGAACTGCACACAATACTCCATGACTTTTCATTTTATAGAAGAGAAAAGAAAGAAATGTTTTGAGTCTGAAATGAAATGGACCTAAGGTACGAGTGAATGCTGCAAGAGAGACCTCCAGCTCTTGAAGCTACGGCAGAACTACTCACTTTACTGGTTGGTCTCCTTCATACTGCTCCTGCAATTCACACTTCATGTCAGGACAAACACCAAGTCCAAGGAACTCTCTGCAGACCTCCTAAATCAAAGTGTGGAGAAGCACAGATCAAGGCAAGGGAATTAAACCAGTTGGAAGGCTCTGTGTGTTCCCTGGAGCACGGTGCCCTCAAGAATTGGGAAATGGAGTCTTCCTACAATTGGCCACCCAGCCAAATTTGGTATCCGGACAAGAAGAACACATCCAAACGTGTGAGTCTCTCACCGTCTTTCCTTTTCAGCATGAAGATACCCTTTACATTGTATAAAGTTAAAATTTGAATTAGAGGTTTAGTATAGTTCATTTAATATTATTTTTTACACAAGCCTCCAAATAAGTTGCATTACATCGCTGCTTCTTAAACTTTTTTTTTTCTTGCAGCCCAAGTCTACCTATTGTATGTCTTTGCGACCCGTAATTACTGTGGAACAGCCACCATTCATTGTCCAATTCCCCCTCAAAGAATCGCCATCAGTCATCGTCACGGGGGATAAGTGCATCACCCTTGGAGAATCTCCATGGAACGTCATATGGGGTTTTGTTCCATCGCAAGGCTTTCTGCAAACCATTCACGACCGTTCTCATTCTGTACAATTGTAATTCACGACTCAGCGTGACCCAATTGTAGACGTCACGTGACCCAAGATGGCTCACAACCCTTTCTCATTCAGTATAATTGTAATTTACGACCCAGCGCAAACCAATTGTAGACATTATATGGTCAGCATGAATCGATTTCAGAAATCATGTTACCCAAAATGGGTCGAAACCTTTTCTCATTGAGTACGATTGTAACTCACGACTCAGCCCAACCCAGTTGTAAACATCTTGTGGTTATCTTTACCCAACTATAGACATCATGTGACCCAAAATAGGTCACGACCCTTTCTCATTCAGTACAATTGTGATTGACAACTCAACACGACCCAATTGTAGACATTATATGGTCAGTACGAATCAATTGTAGACATCATGTGACCCAAAATGGGTCATAAGCCTTTCTCATTCAGTACGATTGTAACTCACGACTCAGCGTGACCCAGTTGTAGACGTCACGTGACCCAAGATGGCTCACAACCCTTTCTCATTCAGTATCAGCGCAAACCAATTGTAGACATTATATGGTCAGCATGAATCGATTTCAGAAATCATGTTACCCAAAATGGGTCGAAACCTTTTCTCATTCGGTACGATTGTAACTCATGACTCAGCCCGACACAATTGTAGACATCTTGTGGTTATCTTTACCCAACTATAGACATCATTTAACCCAAAATAGGTCACGACCCTTTCTCATTCAGTACAATTGTGATCGACAACTCAACACGACCCAATTGTAGACATTATGTGACCCATAATGGGTCATAAGCCTTTCTCATTGAGTACGATTGTAACTCATGACTCAGCCCAACCCAATTGTTGACATTATGTGGTCACTGCAACCCAATTATAGACATCATGTGACCCAAAATGGGTCGCAACCCATAATTTAAGAAATGCTGCTTTACATTGTAAAGAAAAACTCATTGTATAAACTATGCATGTGTTACTTTAAATCATTTTAGATTTTCAAACCCAACCTAGCCACCCAAATTACAGCTACTATTATTCCTATTAAAGGTCCAGAGTAAAACTTAAACATCAGTTGAAACTGAAACTGGTGGGAGGAAGAAATAAAAAAAAATTAAAGGTTGACTGGGATGCGAGGCTAATTTGCATGAATGCTTCAATTCAATTGTCCCGATAATAATCAGCACTGGCACTAATTTAATGGCGGCCCTCGTTTCATTCAATCATGAGCCATACAAAACAAATTGGCAACGCAAAGGAGGCACCTCGATATTCATCTTCTCTTTATGAGACCATCGCCCACCTTCCCCAGAGGGAGAGGAAGTTTATTCAGAGCTTTTCATATCTATCTTCAAATGTTCCTGTAACATTAAACCAGCATGCCAGACGCACATTAATGCTCCTTGAGCAAAGGTTTTATTGCTAACGGATTAGCCAATTGAATTTTCCGCTTAGCTAAATGTTATTTATTTCAAATGCTGTGCGGAATGCCATTACTCAGCTATGCCGTGGACTCGATTGTTGTTTCTGGATAAAAAGGTTGGTGTTGCAGAAACGGTTTCAACTTCTAGACTCTGTTTTTATTTCATTATCTCTGAGATGCTTAACCTTTCCGACTAAAGCAGTTTGCGTACAAATCTGCAATGCAGGCGTGTTTTCATGGTCCGTCTTTTGTTTTATTTCATAAAGGGCTGAAGCCTTTTGAGTCAACGTATACAGAGGGACCCGGGATGACCCCTATCGTCTTACCTGGGATGGTGGAAGGACAGAGAGAGACAGTCTCCATGAGCGCCTGCTCCCCCCACATTGCCCATCCATGCGCCCTTAGGGCATGCTGGGAGTTGCAGTTCCCGGGTGCAGCTTCATGGGTGATGCCTGGGGGAGTTGTAAGGGCAGGGGGTGGGGGGTATTCTTATATTATGAAGCTCCCACCAGACCCGTGGATGTGCTTCCTCCTTGTAATACCCTGACACCGGAGGTACTCCTGGGTCTGGCTGTCTCTGTTCACTCGGGAAAGTGGAAGACAACACTTGCCTGGAGGAGTGATGAAAGAAAAGGAAAGAATTACATGGCCTGTGAGAAGGAAGTTTGTTTAATAAAAAGTAAGATCACTTGAACCCTGGACTGTATGTGTGTAGTTGTGTCTGGGGTTTTGGGGTCACTACTGGCCACACATGTTAACAAAAGGTGTCCTTGTGTAGGACATTTCATTTGATTTATCTGTTTGGTCTTTTCTGATTTTCTGGGACTTTCTGGGACACCTTCCACAACGCTTATCTGTCTTGAGCAACATCCCAGAACTGCTGCAGACTCACGCATGCCTGTGTCATTTTTGATGGTACCCAACCAGCGGGTTCTCCTTGTTTCAGCTCATTTTTCCAAGTGGAATTGTTCTTCTTCTTTTGGTTGCTCCTGTTAGGGGTTGCCACAGCGGATCATCTTTGACTGTCTCTTCCTGTCCTTGTCATCTTGCTCTGTCACACCCGTCACCTGCATGTCCTCTCTCATCACATCTATAAATCTTCTCTCAGGCCTTCCTCTTTTCCTCTTCCCTGGCAGCTCTATCCTTAGCATCCCTCTCCCAATATACCCAGCATCTCTCCTCTGCACATGTCCAAACCAACACAATCCCGCCTCTCTGACTTTGTCTCCTAACCGTCCAACCTGAGCTGATCCTCTAATGTCCTCATTTCTAATCCTAGTTCATCCTTGTCACACCCAATGCGAATCTTAGCATCTTTAACACTGCCACCTCCGGCTCTGTCACCTGTACCACCGTCTCCAGTCCATATAACATAGCTGGTCTCACTGCCACCCTGTAGACCTTCCCTTTCACTCATCTGTCACAATATCATTCCTAAAACTCTTCTCCACCCTCCCTCAAATTCATACACATGTATTCTGTCTTGGTGGTCCTACTGACCTTCATTCCTCTCCACTCCTCCTCATATCTCCACCTCTCCAGGGTCTCCTCAACTTGCTCCCTACTCTCGCTACAGATCACAATGTCATCAGCAAACATCACAGTCCACAAGGTCTCCTGTCTAATCTCGTCTGTCAGCCTGTCCATCACCATTGCAAATAAGAAAGGGCTCAGAGCTGATCACTGATGTAATCCCACCTCCGTCACTCCTACCACAGACCTCATCACTGTCACACTGTCCTCGTACACATCCTGTACCACTCTTATATTCTTCTCTGCCACTCCCAACTTCCTCATACAATACCACAGCTCCTCTCAGTCACCCTGTCATTTGCTTTCTCCAGGTCCACAAAGACGCAATGCAACTCCTTCTGGCCTTCTCTCTACTTCTCCATCAACATCCTCAGAGCAAACATCACATCTCTGGTGCTCTTTCTTGGCATGAAACCACACTGCTGCTCACGAATCATCACCTCACTTCTTAACCTCCACTACTCTTTCCCATAACTTCATGCTGTGGCTCATCAATTTTATCCTCCTGTAGTTACTACAGCTCTGCACATCCCCCTTATTCTTAAAAATCGGTACCAGTACATCGACATTAGACAATATGTGGAAAATTTTTCCGAGTGGGATTCCTTTCTCTAAATCACCCATTACATGTACAAAATTAGTCAGACTTAGGTTGATGATCTTTCCTTCAAGAGTGTTGTCTGTGTTTATGCAACTTGAAACTTCTCTGTTTGTAACTTTCGTTGTCCATGGTAGGCAAAGCAACTTTATCCAGCACCATATTTCTAAACCAGAAAAATGCCAGAAGGTAATTAATATCTTATAGCAGCTACAGAAACGCAATAAACATATAAGATCCACAAAATCACCTCACCTGGGGCCTCATGAAAAAATAGTGCGTACACACAAAAATGTTGCATACGCCCATTTCCACGCTCACATTGCGATGCATAAAAAATAAACTTCACATTCTCACGCCAGCTCAATCCCTACCGTACGCAAGTTCTCCTCTTGGCTTTGCAAACTGGTGGCACCCGGCGTCAAAGCAGTGGTACTGTTCCTGTGTGGCTTCATTTTATTGCATAGATTCACATCCGTGACGCGGCTTTATCAAATACCCTGACATTGACTGTATATCATTTTTTAGTTTAAGGCATCTGATTGTAATCAACCTGTAACCATATAATGATGCACAGAATGGTCAAACTATTCCAAATACCACAGCTGCTTTAGCGTTGTCACTCTCAGTGCACCGCGAAGTATTTAACCTACTGTATCTTAGTGTGGAATCACAGCTCTACAGCAGCTGACCAGAAAGAAGATTATCGGGATACAGCATCAAGCACACCCTGCCTCAGATATGCACACAGTCTATTTGAACCTCTTCCATACGACAAACGCTTCAGAGCCTTTCCTGTATGGACCTTGCGCTTCAGAAACAGTTTCATCACAAGAGCTCTGAGTGCACTCAATCAGTCCATCAAGTGCTCCAGTAGGACTGTCTGTACTTATAAGTACAATCACCTCACTGTAAACTTGCACTACAATTATAATATTTCACAACCTGAGCCACTTTATGAACCATCTGCACTATATGTACATGTGTATTGTACTTATCCTTTATATTTTATATTTTTCATTGTTTTTTAACGTATTATTATTATTTTATCCTTTTATAGGAAAATAATTTTATGGATGATTTGCATATTGAATCTCATTGTACCATACAATAACAATACAGGAATTCAATTCAGTAGAAGAGAGCGCATATTTACAGACAGGATGACGACTGGCTTCTAAGTTGATTTAGATTTCCAGGTGCCAGCTCTTGATATTTTAAGATGAAATGCAGCAAAGTATGTATATTATACAGATACATTTTTAACTTAATGTAAATAATGTATACTGTTAATAATTAAACGTGTCGGGGCACGGTGGTGCAGCATTAACGACGAGCGATGATTGTTCCTGCCTCGCGCTGTATTCTTGCTGGGGCTGGCATGACCCTGGATGGATAAATGGATGGAATAATTAAACATGAACTATGAAGATATTTCAATGTTCCTTTAAAGTTTTGAAGAATCACCGTTCTCAGTTTACAAATGGCTTGACATTAATTATAGAGCTTGTGTGACGATTGATTACGTGGAGAAAGAAAAGGAAGGATAAGTATTGTGGGTTAGTACAGTTGAAAGAGACAGTACTGCTGTAGTAAATTATTACATCAAAGGTCGCACACGGCGCAGCAAGCATCTTGCGGGAGGCAGGAATAATCTCTGGATGGGGCGCCAGCTCGACACTACCACTGTGCCACCGTGTCCCCATGTTTAATACATGCTTTAATTTTTATCATCATGAAAATGAAATCAAGTATACATCTTAGTATTTAAATTGTTCAGAGAGCTGTATTATCATGAATGTAATGGATTCTGTGTCCTGACCGCATAAGCAGCTGTTAAGAGAGCCGGTTTGGAGGAATGCTAGACTCGTTGAGCAACTAATCCTTGCGTGTGCGTGAGGTGGTGATTCACACACATAGAGCTCATAGAAGATCAAATACAAAACAAAGCATTTAACGAGTTACTTTAGTTACAATGGGATTGAGAAACTGGTAAATTAAATGATTTTAAGATGAAGTTTATGACTTTCTACTTTAATTACATCTTGCCTGAAGAAGGGGCCTGAGTTGCCTCGAAAGCTTGCATATTGTAATCAGTACACACTTTTAGTTAGCCATTTGAAAAGTAGGCACCAAAGGTGTCATTTTGCTTGGCTTTTCTCTACATTCATAATGGCTAACACAAAAGTAAATATTTTTGTTGATTTGATATGTTACAACAACCTAGTACTACTTTAATGACAAAATAAACTACGTGAATAAAGTGGAATTTTCGAGATTAAAGTTTACATTTTGACCTTTCTTTCTTCACTGTGTCCCTATTTTTTTTTTCTTTGTATCCTAATACACTTCCATATGCCACCCAGACGGTGGGCTACGACTCGTCATTGCACTGCGACTGTGATAACTGAGCACTTCTTTTTTATTTCGGGCACCGTGTGACTTTCTGAATTTGAACTTTTGATCAACTTCCTTTTGTTGTTTATAGATAGACAGTGTGAACCTTGACCCGGACACAGACAGACGGACATTGTTTGTTGCACCCAACACGTTTATTTACACTATATTTATAAGTTCAATTAGCGCACACAAACCCCAGTGCCTCCAGCACCGATCCCCCAAAGTCCAGGCCTCACAGTCCAACTGCCCTTCTCCTGGCCGCCTCCAGTCCTCTCTCCTGCTCCATCCTTCTTCCACCCGACTTCCGCCACTGAATGAAGGGAGGCGGCCCCTTATATAGGAACCCGGATGGGCTCCAGCTGCTTCCCAGCATTCCTCCCAGACACGCCCAGTGTGGCGGAAGTGTGCACCCAGAAGCCCTCCGGGTGTCCCCTGTCTTCTTCCACCCAGCACTTTCTGGTGTGGCAGAACTGCTTGGCTCCAGGGTTGTTCAGGCACCGGGTTGTATTGGGGCCACGGGTAGAGGGCTTGGAAGCCCAACCCTGTAGGGGCCCGTGGCCAACAAAACCAGGGCGGTCGCCTCCTAGTGGTCGGGAGGAGGCACCAGCCCTCCTCCAGTCCTCCTGGGCGTCCCGGCTGGGCACCACCCCCAGCCGCCTGTGACAGTGCCCCACTGCCAGCAAAGACATGTCAGTCTGAGCGACACATCCTGAGGGGGCAGCATGTCCTGGGAGTGGGTCCTACTACGTACCCAGGGTCCATCACGGCACCCTGGGATGCCCCATTTTGGCACCCCTTCCGAGGCCAACGCGCCCCTCTGGTCTGCATCGCTCTTGCCTCCACAGTCCCCGCCAGCCGGGACACCATCCGATCTCCGGTGGAGAGTCCTCCCGTGGAGCAGCCCATTCCAGGAGGGCAGGTTCCCAATGGGGCCGATCATAACGCTCTCCCCCTCTACCGACAGCCCGCGACTTGCCTGTTCAGCTCCTCCGCCGCAGGTCCCATGCCTGTCCGATCATCCTTGGCAGGATCGCTCTCACAATAGGTAGATACTTTATTAATCCCAAGCAACAAATAGTATGTTTTTCCTTGTCAGCACTTGACATTCGCTGATATTCTTCTTTTTCCCTGTGCTTTTGCCATTGTCATTTCACCGTACGCTGAACTTAAGGGAATACAGGCAGTCCTCGGGTTACAACGTTTTGACATACAACGTTTCGAGTTTACAACACTCACTACCATAAAAATTTGAGACATGAGTGTTTCGGCTTATGCCATTAGTGTTGTACTTACAGACTACATGCAGCGGAAAAATACGCAGTAATGCAGCATATGAGTAATGGAGTTGATGAACTAGCTTTATTGCACACAGAGAAAGTGTTCTGTTTGTGTGGCTTTGTTTGGCGACTTTGTGGCCCTTATCATGGCCCCTAAATGAAAGTCAGAGTCATCAGATTGTAGTGCTTCGAAGAAGAGGAAAGCCATGACGATGGAAGTGAAATTAGACATTGTAAAGAGATCAGAAAGAATAAAGGAAAGGAATTTTTTTTTTTGTCATTTTTCTATTACTACAGTACAGTGTACAGTACTTTATGTCCTTTTTCTTTTTCTGTGGCTTAGTTGTGCTTTTATGTTCTAGATTATGATTTTGCAAATGTGTTAGGATAAGTAAGTGACTTGGGCTAGGGTGTGTTTCGACTTACACCAAAATTCGGGTTACATCACTGTTGTAGGAACGAAACTGTGTCGTAACCCAAGGACCCCCTGTATGTACAGTATATTGATTTGCATGTTCAAAGAGGCGTTCATTCTGGGAGGAGTCTGAGAGGAGGTGGCAGGCGCGTGCACGAGCGTTACATTTCACGCCGGCCGGGATTTATGTAGTGGAAGTGCGTGGAAGTTGGCGTATGGACAGTTTTGTGCCTCTGAATGTTTTTCTGTCTATGCACATTTCGACTTTTGTCCGTACGCCATGTTTTAGTGTAAATTCTATGCACGCCGTTATGCATGAGGCCCCTGGAGACCACCTTCCTGGTTCTAGTGAAGTAAAAATTTCCACCAGCCAAAACAAGAGGGGTGCCAATACTAACAATCTCCAATCTCCTCCACAGCCAGGAAAAGACACCCAATAAGGATGTCAAGCCCGCCCCGAATCCGAGACGTCCCTCCCTCTCTGAAGGTGTCGTCAGATGTCAACCTGACACCTGAGAAGGACAGAGCTCCTGGTACTTTGTTGCCATTATGATGTCTATCTTTTCTGTTCCATTTATTTAAAGGAGGTTGCAGGGTGGTACCCGACTTTTTTGGTTGTCTCCATCAGTCTGCTTTCCTGGCCACAATTACACAGTAAGTGATGAATGTGAATCCCGTGAAATGAACTGATTCCCAGCAGGTCCATCTGTTCAGCACCCTTGCTCACTATCACTAACAAATCTCCAAGACAGTGCAGTGCCCTGGGGTGGTGATTGTGACCACAGTCATTCAAGGTCCATGTTGCTCTAGTCTCTCAGTCTTGCACAATATCCACAAGATCTAGCAAGGCAGTGTAGTGAAAATAATCTGTCTCTAAATATCGATAAGACAAAAGAGATGCTTGTCGATTTCAGGAGAACATCGGCTGACTATTCCCCACTGCTCATCAGGGGCTCTGCAGTGGAGAGTATCAGCAGCAATAAGTTTCTTGGGGTGTACTGTATATTTCTGATGACCTCCCTGGACAATCAGCACCACCACTGCTGTCAAGGAGGCCCAACAATGTCTTTATGTTCTCTGGAAACTGAATTTGAATTTGCCACAACCCATTCTTACCATCTTTTATAGAGGGACTTTAGAGAGTGTCCTGACTTGCTGCATCACTGTGGTTTGGGAACAGCAAAGCCTGTGAGCATGAGACTCTGTGGCATGTAGACGGACAGCTTAGAGGATCATAGAGGGTCTCCCTCTCCTCAACTGAGGACATTTCTCAGACAGCCTTTGTGAAAGATGTCTCTCTCACCTGTCACACATACTGTCTGACCTCCTGCCATCAGGCAGAAGATACCACAGCATTAGGACCAGCACAACCAGATCCTATAACAGCTTCTTTCCCTGGGCTGGCAGACTTCTGAACTCCTACATGTCTCCCAGTACCATATCCCAAAATATTCCCCAATTATGTACTGTGTTCTGTGTTAGTGCTGTACTGGTCCCTTTCCGCCAGGATGCCATAATGGAAGGAGGAATAACCCGCCAGGATTGGGTCGACATGATATATGTTGTGGGTCCAGCGAGAGAAGGAAGAGGAGCAAACGAAGCCAGCAGACGAGAAGTGAGGTGTGTCTAGATCATTGTAGCAACATGAGAGGAAAAAGAAGGCTCACTCTACTAGAAAGAGATGCCAGCAGGGATTCGGAAGGTAGCAAGACTTCTGTTGTGAAACAAACGTTCAGCAGAGTGTTTTAGTGGGACAGTTAGAAAACTGATCATTGTGGGCACCACCAAAGGTTGTATTCCCCACTGTTACATTTTAACAGACGTTTAGAGTGTGGACTGGGTGCTCTCCTTTGAAAAGATTGTCGCTCCTGATCATTTTAGATTCTTAACTAATCTTCTGGGAGGATTTAATTTTGTCAGGTGTAATACAAGTTACTGTTATTTTTCTTGAAATTGCCGTCGTGTCTTTCATTGTGTGTTTATCACTTTTAACTCTTTTGCTCATTTTTTTTTGTTTCTTATCTGCCAGGGCTGAATATTTTCCAAAACTAACATTTTTAAAAAGAACACAAAGCAATTGTTTAACATATCAAATCAACAAAAATATTTACTTTTGACAAATATTAGGGTGACTCTATGATTTCACATACATTTTACACAGCAAAGTCTGATCTCAAAGCAGCCAATTTCAGTCATTGCCACATTGCACTGAACGTGTTGCTTTGGTGCCTACTTTTCAATTGTCTGTTGCTGCACTTTCTCACATATATTGTTGAGTGTGTACTGTAGAGAGACAAGTCACCCTTTTGCCTCGTGCCATTCCACTGCCACCAAGTTTTCTGCCCGCATGAAAACCGTATTGTCACCTCTTTTCATCTTCTGAAACTTTATGAACTTTATGCAAATAACAAGTTTTCTTTTCTGGCTCCCTTGTAATGCCATCTTGCCATTGTTTACATTTTTTAGGAAAATCAGTCTAGCATTCCTCAGAGGGAATGCCTGTGACGTGACAGTGAATTTGTCGCTATTAACAGCTGATTATCGCCTCAACCCTTCCTGTCGACAAAAGTCGACATCCGCCCTAAAAGAGTTAAAGAAATTTGAACAGTTCCTAGACTCTTAATAACACTGGGTGGCATAGTGGGATATTTTAACTGCATTTAGGTTAGATTATCTACAGGGTGAAGCATAAAGATCTCCCACATTTTGAAGAGGTGTAAAAAATGAACGAAGCTATCTTAAAAAAATGATATATATTTCTGAAAAATACATAAAAAACAGTTTGGTTTTAATGGGTTTTAAAAATCTCAGACCCGGTCATACATTCAGATGTGAAGTTCTCCATCCCTCCCCGGTCATCTCAGGTGGAATGGCGGTGATATCCTCTCTGATCCTTTCCTTCAAATCCTCAAGAGATCGAGGGCGATGTTTGAAAACCTTTTCCTTTAGGTATCCGCAAAGGAAAACATCACATGGACTTTAATCTGGTGAACATGCCAGTCACCCCACGTCTCCCCTTAAAGAGGTCAAATGCCAAGGGGACATTTCCCACAACACTCTGCTGTGCTGTGTGAGCTGTGGGCCCGTCCTGTTAAAACCACACACGTTCTGCCCAAGGTCTGCCAGGTGATTTTCTTTTCAGTGTGGACCCTGTTGCCCGAAGGTCAGAAATTTATAGCAAAATGGTACAGATGCATTTTGACCGAGCGCGAACCATGTACAGAATGCTCTCTGAGTCGCTATCACTGAACGGTTGTTCTCATAGTACGCGTGAACAACAAAGCCATGCTGTTCACCGGTCCAACTCATGATGGGTACTGAAAATGGTAGAGCCTAACCTACCGAAATAGACCTACCCGACCTCTCTACTCCCACTACAGCCCCCACAGTTCTCCTTTGAAATGCCACACTCTGTATAAGCGTGACCAGACACCCGTCACATACAATTCTCTTTTTTTTTAATTTGGGAATGAATCATTATCTGAGAACCAGTTGTACTACAGTCGTTCAGTTGATTTGTAAATGAGTCAATACCCAAGAACTATGAATAAATCATTACCTGAGAATCATTTGCATTTCTTTCATTCATTTCATGTGTGAACAAATTATTACCTGAGGAAAAATTTTATGATGGTCGTTCAGTTGATTCGTGAATGCGTTATTGCTCAATGTCCAGTTGCCTGATTCTTGCTCATTTGAATGAATAAATCAGCCCGAGAGCTAGTTGTACGATTTTCATTCTTTTGATCTGGGAATGAATCATTGATTCAGTTGTGCGATTGTAGTACATCTGATTTGTGAACGAGCTGTTACCCAAGATGCAGTTCTACGATGGTCGTTCAGTTGATTCGTGAATGCATCATTACCCGAGGTCCAGTTGCATAATCCTCGCTCATTTGATTCATGAATGAATAAATCAGCCCGAGAGCTAGTTGCACGATTCTCATTCTTTTGATCTGTGAATAAATCATTGATTCAGTTGTGCGATTGTAGTGCATTTGATTTGTGAACGAGCCGTTACCCAAGATGCAGTTCTACGATGGTCGTTCAGTTGATTCGTGAGCACATCATTACCCGAGGTTCAGTTGCATAATCCTCGCTCATTTGATTCATGAACAAACGAATCAACCCTTGGACCAGTTGCACGATTCTCATTCTTTTGATCTGTGAATAAATCATTGATTCAGTTGTGCATTTGATTTGTAGCCGTACCCAAGATGCATACGATTCGAGTTGATTGAATGCGTCATTACCCGAGGTCCGTTACCTGAGAACCAAGTTGCGATTGTAGTACATTTGATTTGTGTCATTACCCAAGACTTGATTCATGAATGAGTCATTACCAGAGATCCAGATTCATGAACAAACGATTCTAACTCATTCTTTTGATTCAATATGCAGTTCTACAAATGAATCAGCCAAAGAGATCCAGTTACGTGATTCTCACTTTTTTGATTTATGAACGAGCCATTACGAAAGGCAGTTGTATGATGGTCGTTCACTTAATTCGTGGATGGATCATTTGTATGGTTGTTGTTCGTTGGATTTGTGAACGAGTCACGTGATTCTCGTTCACTGGTGATTCTGAAACCTAACGCCTTGTTTTAATTATACATGTATTGTCATGCTTTGTGTACTGAATCAGGGCAATGTCCTGAATTATTATCACATACGGTATACAAAAAAATATAAATAATTACATAATGCAATCAGAGGGGGACTGCGCCCCCTCCCCCACGGACTTTGTCTAATCCTAAACATTAATCAAAATGATCAATTCATAAAACAAGTAGTTTGAAAGAATAAATTTACTAAATTAAATCAAAGTGCCCTCCATTAGTGCTCAGGCTGTAATTTCAACCGCAAGCTCTGAGGCACCAGTGCTAACTGCTATGCCAATAGCTCTGTCTTTGGATTATGAATGTATTTTTAATATTGTACATTTTACAGAGCAGTTTTCTCAGTAGTACTTGTTGTATTAGAAGTTGTGTAAAATCAAACTTTCCTCTTCTCTTTCTAATTAACAGGCAGTGACTGCATTGCAGTCATCCAGTTTGTGTTGTTGGATACCCGGGCCTTTTAATTATACATTGACTGCACACGAGGCTTCTGGGAGATCCGACTGTCTGCACTTATTATACTCAGTAGCTAATTCACTGATATTGGACGGTCTTCTTATATCTTGAGGGATTTGTTTTGTCAAGAATATAATGACTAAACTTTCTCCTCATTCGTTTTCTATCCTGATAAGCAAGACGGTCAATGCAGTAAAGATCACCAAGGAAACTAATTGCCGATTAGAAGGACTGTCATGATAAATGGACTGGACATGCATAAGTTACTTAAGGGTAATGAGCAATTCTTTTGTTTTTTTTGCTTCATCATTAAAGACATTAACATTCATTGAAAGGTTTGTCACTTTATTCCACTCTCCATCACCTAACGTGGTTACCTCAAGCAACTTATTATCTTCTTCACATTTTAAAAATGTTTGGAGTGATTCCATCATAAAGTTTTTTGGCTAATGTTGTTACAGAATGACGGCCTTCCTACCCCTAACCCTCTCGATTTATCAGGGCGACAAGTGGGGAAGGATTTTAGTCAGGAAAAAGCAGTTGAAAGATGAGCAAGGTGTGGTCTTGAGTGAGAATGAAAGGATTAAGAAAAGATGGAAGGAGTACCTTGAAAAGCTGGGGAATGAAGACAATCCAAGGGTAGCATTTGGGGATGGAGTCTCAAATGAAGGGCGAGTACCAAAAATAAGGAGTAGAGAAAGACAGCAGGGCCGGATTGAAAAATCCATAGAAGCGTGGAAGAGTTTAGGAGAAGATGGAGGACATGTGTGGTGGGCTCGATTGCAGAAGATCTATGAACAAGAGAAAATACCAGATGAGCGGAGGAACAGTGGGATTGTACCCATCTATAAGGAGAAGGGTGAAATTCAGGACAACAGAGGGATAAAGAGGGAGAAAATTTGGGAAAGGGTGGGAAGAGACCACTATAGGGGAGGAGCAGTTTGATGCAGACTTTGCATGGAGACAACTTATAGAGAAGTTTTCTGCTTCAACTCCATGTCCCTGTAGTTTGCTCCTGATTCCCTCAACTCATTGAGTAAAGAAGAGCTTCCTGGCTTCAGTCCCAAACGCACTTCCTCTTGATGTCCACTGGTTGTCCTCGAGTCTGAGATTCAACTTTAGGTTGATTGAATGTTGCTTTATCGGTGCCTTTGAGGATTTTGAAGACCTGGATGAGGTCCCCACACTGTCTCCTCTGCTCAGACTGAACAAGTTTAATTCCCTGAGTCTCTCATGTCCTGACGTCCCATGACGCACCTGGTTGCTCTCCTCTGCACAGCTTCAAGTGCTGCTCTGTCTTTCTTGTATTGTGGTGACCTGAACTGCACGCAGACTACTCCAGATGTGGTCTCACTAGTGCATTATGCAGTCTGAGGGCCTGTTTATTCTTCACAGTGCACACGCATCATGGCTGCCACACGTTCCCAGTATTCATTTGACGGGACCTCAGAAATTAACGTGACACGTGCGCAAGTTGCAGTACCAGCAAAACGTCAGGGGGTGCAGTGTGGTCAAGTCAGGACGTGACGTCAGAGTCTCTGTTTACTATCGCCATGTGACAGAGAACCGCTTTGTGATCGATGTGCACGCTTCGGTGTTTTTGATGTGGGGACGTAAAATGCTGACATACAAATGCATTCGAGGTGCTTTTATGTTCAAGTGTCTCATATTCCCCAAGGTAATGACACGACACATTTTAAAAGTCTCACATCCCATCTGCTGTGCCGTCTTTACTTTTTGAACCTTCACAACAGCATCAGAATGTACGGCGACGTATTTGAGCCACAGAGAAAAAAAAATTACGGACACGGTGAGAATGTGTATTTTGTGAATAAAGTGGAAATTTCGGGTTTAATCTCAAAATGTCCACTTTAACCTCGTAGTTTATTTTATCATTAAAGTAGATCGTCGTAAATGTCATCTTAAAACCGACCCAACTGGTAATCGGTAACCCGCTTCTGGGGCTTCACCCTGACCTGACAGCAGCAGTCGCCACACAGAACACATCACATGTCTGATATTCCTGCTCTCTGCACATTTAGAATCCTTAGATTTATACTTGATATCACTTTCATAATGAAATGCATTAAAGTATGTATGTTACATTTTACAGATAAGTCGTGAGCTTCATTTAAATAACGAATACTGATAATAATTACACATATGACGGAGGCACGGTGGTGGAGCGGTAGCGCTGCTGTCTCACAGTACGGAGTGTCACACACGTGCGAGTTGGAGGCAGTCAAAGAGCCTAAAGGTGAGTGAAATATCGCGAGACAAAGGCTCATCACGTGATACTTACCTGAATCTCTTTTCACCTACAGAAAACTTGAAGAAAAATAAGAAGTTCCATTTCCGGGTTCAAAATGGCCGCAACGATGTCACTTCCGGTCCACCCCGATGACGTCACTTCCGGATCCATCAATCAATTGCTCCTGTCCACTTCTGATGACGTTGGTTCCGCCTTCCTGCCTCCAATCGTCACTTCCTGCCAACCATTTCCTGTCCCATAATCCATCCCGTTATATAAACGCCATTTTCTTTGCAGTTCATGGTTCATTTGCACTGAAAAGTCGCAGGATTCAACCTCTTTACGGACGACAATATACGGGGACGATCCCCAAACCTTTTTTTTTTTGTGTGTTTGGAAATATTTCTTTGTGGAATAATCTTATCACGGGAGTTACGTCCCTGGTGTTCCCCTGCCTGGAGTCTTCGTGTTTTCTTGATGGGTTTCCACAGTGGGCTCCAAAAACATGCAGATTTGGTGACACTAAAATGTGTGTATGTGGGTTCTGGTATTCACCTTGCGATGATCTGATGCCCCGTCCAGGAATTTTGTTTCTTTCGCATGCTGGAATGGGCACATCCCCGAATTGATGGATGTAATCATTAAACATCCTCTTCAGAGATATTGTGGCAAGGTGTCCTCAGACTTTATTGGATGTTTCAGGCAATTCAGAACACAGCGAAGCCGTACGTCTTCTCACCGTGATGATATCTCGCAATGCCATCTTGTGGAATCTTCCAGATTTACGTAAAGTATGCGCCCAAGTTTACCACTTGTGTAGCAGGCGTCGCATCTCGTGAAATATAAACCTCGCCTGAGCATAAAGTCCCTTGACTTGAATTCAGCAGTTTTTCTGTGCATTGTTTAGTCAATGAAAATATTAGGTCAACATAAACCCCTAAATCCTTTTCAGACGTCTCTTCCTGTAGCTCAGCGTCTCCCGTCTTATATTTTATAATCGATGTTCCTGTTGCCTACGTGTAGCACTTGCCTCTTTTTTACATTCAACTCCATTTTCCAGGCCTTTGCCCAGTTCTGAAGCTCATTCAGCTCATTTTGAATTCTTTCTGCTGCCTCCTCAGTGTCTGCCATCTCTCCAGTTTTGGTGTCGTCTGTGAATCTGACAAGTTTACTAACTAAACCAGAATTAAAGTCATTAATATAAATCAGAGAAAGTAATGAGGGTCCAAGGGCAGACCCCTGAATGGCTCTACTGATGGCCTCACTCCATCCATCCTCTTTGTCTTCGGTTAACCCACTTGAGCTCCAGTTTCATACGTTACCTCTGATGCCTACAGCTCCTCGTGTCAGAATTCATTTTTGGTGTGTGACGACTGAGTCAAAGGCTTTTGAAAGTCTTCGCAAATTCTGTTTTATGGTTTGTTTTTGTTAAATTTTCCAGTTGCTTCATCATAAAAATCTACAAGACAGGTTGGGCAGAATTGTCCTCTCATAAACCCATGCTGGCTGCTATTTAGAATATTATTTTATTTCAGGAAATTTTCAGATTGATTTCTTATTATTAAAGTTTCCATATTTTTGCATGACACAGAATTAAGTCTAATTGATCTAAAATGACCAGAATCCATTTTGTCTTCCTTGTTAAAGACTGGAGTCACAGTTGCAACTTTCCAGTCTCCTCTCTGAAGTGACAGCTCAGATACGCCAAATAAAAGACCAAATAAAAGAGTTTAGAGGCGACGTCTTTCATTTCTTTCAATACAATGGGTAAGATCTCATCAGGTCCAGGGGTTTTATTAATCTTCAACGTATTGAGGGCTCGCTAATTTTAATATCTATGAACTCAGTTTGTTATTCCTTCTTCATCAAGCCTTCCGCTTGTTTCTTCCTTGAAAAATACTTGGGCAAAATATTTATTCAGTTCATTTGCTCTTTCCTCCTCATTTCCGATGATTTCTCCATTTGTGTCCTTACAGTTTCTTAAATTCAACTTTTATCATGAGTAGTACTGAAAAAAATAAATGCTTGGCCTCACTAAAAATGTTTATTTCGGTTTTTTTTTGACGCCTCAAATGCTTTTTTTTGATCTCTTGCTGTGGTGTCTCGTACTCCTCTATGTCAGAATTATCTGACCTTGTTTTTAATCTTTTCAGTTTTACTTTTTAAATAATGCTCCTATTTATCCATTTTGGATGATTTTTAGTCTTTATGTTTTATTGCTTTTCAGCATAAACTTATTTTGAGCCTGGATCAGAAGATCTCTAAAGAGAACGAGATTTCAACTGTGTTGAATAAACCCATGGATGTGCATTCAGAGTTTCTTTGTAGCTTTTGTCAATTTTCATAAAGCATTTGACTCGGTTGATCGAGCTGTGGCCCTGTGGGACATCCTAAAGGTTCGCGGGATCCCCTCGAGGTTGCTGGATATCACGGCCGGCCTGTACACTGGGACTGTGAGTGCTGTGCAGAGTGGAGGCAGACCCTCTGTGTTTTTCCCAGTTGATTCTGGGGTCCGTCAGTAGTGTGTTCTCCTCCCACTCTGTTCAATGCTTGTATGGACTGGGTGTTGGGTAAGGTAGTGAGGTCCAGCGGCTGTGGGGCATCTGTTGGTAAAGAAAGATTCACAGATCTTAACTTTGCTGATGATGCTGTGATCTTCGCGGAGTCAATGGAGGCTCTGATCGGGGTCTCAAGAGACTGAATGAGGAGTCTGAGTGTCTGGGCTTGCGAGTGTCCTGGATAAAAACCAAGAGCCAGGCCTTTAATGACCTCTTGGGCACGGCCATCAGCAGTGTGTCTGTCTGCGGAGAGAGTGTTGACCTCATCAAGAGGTTTACTTACCTTGGCAGTGACATTCATGTGACTCTGGTGACTCTTCCTATGAAGTCAGTAGATGGATTGGGAGAGCATGGGGGGTCATGAGGTCATAAAGGGGTGTGTGGCGCTCCTGATATCAGCAAAAGGACGAAGGCCAAAGTCTTTAAAGTCCTGGTGCTTCCTGTCTTGCTACAGTATATGGTTGTGAGACATGGACGCTATCCAGTGACCTGAGATGAAGACTGGACTCCTTTGGTACTGTGTCTGTGTCTGTGTCTGAAAAATCCTTGGATACCACTGGTTTGACTTTGTGTTGATCATGGAGTCCTGAATGAAGCACATGACCTGCATTGTGAGGGAGCGTCAGTTACTGCACTATGGCCACGTGGCGCGTTTCCGAGAGGGTGATCCAGCTCGCAAGATCCTCATTGTTGGGGACCCAAGTGGCTGGACCAGGGCTAGGGGTCGCCCACGTAACACCTGGCTGCGGCAGATAGAGGGTCATTTTCCGGAGGTTGGGACTGGACCGCGTGTCTACCTGGGGGGGTTGCAAACCGGGATCCTGAGCTCTTTGTCATGTGATGGGTGCTGCAACACCCTGTACCAGTGCAGGCTCCTCAATTTGACTTGACTTGTTGTTTTGGGGGTCTGATGACATTTTGTCTAAGCTCCTGCAGTTGTTTATCTCAGTCTGTCGGGTCTGAGCAGATATGGTTGTATCGTATTGCTTGGCTGAAAATAGATAGATAGATAGATAGATATGATAGATAGATAGATAGATAGATATGAAAGATAGCTATATGATAGATAGATAGATAGTGTGAGGCACGGATAGGCCAGGATAGCCTTAAACACTGGATCTGAAGGAGCAGCCATGGGATGCAATCTTCATCCCCCGGAACGCATGGTGGCAGCCCTCCTGGGTTACACCGGGGCCACAGATGTGGGACTTCAGGACTCAGACCTGTTGACCTCCATGGCCACCACCCAGAAGAGCTGCTCGGCTTAACAAGCCTCTGTGGGCTGGAATGCAGCCACACCCGGAAGTGCATTAATTAATTAGGCCAATTGCCACCTGGAGCACTTCCGGGAGGGCTATGAGAAGAGCCTGCAGCCACTACTGAAGGGCCAGAGTCGGGAGGAGGAGGGCTAAGCTTGAGGTGGAGTGGTGGTAGAAGTGTGTCTTTGCTTGTGCTTTTGGGACTGTGTTGGGCCTGTGGGACACGGGGAAGACGTGCCCCATGGCTGAAGAGAAAATAAAAAGTTTTTCATTTTATACATGCCACTGTGTCAGGTCAGGTGCCTATATAGCGCCTTTTTATTAAAATAGATAGATAGATAGATAGGGGGCGCTCTCGCTCCCTTGAACCCCTGTCCACGACTCCAGACACCAGGTAAAAGTCCACAATTCGACTTTATTACTCTTCCACAGTGTACAAAACACCCTCTCCTCTACAATACTCATACATACACACAATAATCACTATAAACCACAATCCTCCAGCTCCCAGACGCGTTGCCACCCTTCCACCCAGCTCAGCTCACTGTCTGGGAGCTCCCACAGTCCTTTTATATTCCCTGACCCGGAAATGTTCCCAATCCCCAGTCCATGTGATTCTCAATCACTTCTGGGTTAGGTAAAAGTTCTTTTCTTCAACCCGGAAGCCCGTCGCTCTTCCTATGAACTTTCGGGTCATAGGGCACGAAGAAGTCCTCGGTCCTCCCTGCAGCTCCCTCTTGTGGTCCCCATGGCATCCGGCAGGGCTGTGCATAAAAACCACATTGTCCATGATGCCCTGCTGGTCTTCTGGAAACCTCTATGCTACAAGGAGGGCTCCACCTGGCGACTTGGGGGTATTGGCCGGGACAAACGGCCGGCCATCATTCACAATAGATATGAAAGGCACTATATGATAGATAGATAGATAGATAGATAGATAGATAGATAGATAGATAGATAGATAGATAGATACTTTATTAATCTGATACAAACAATATTTTATTTTAGAGTGATAAAAATGCAGGTGTAATAGACAATAATGTTAACGTTTACCTCCTCGGGTGGAATTGAAGAGTCGTAGTAATGGAGCGCCTTACTGTATGTGCTTTGGGTGGAAGCTGTCACTTCTCAGGTAGGTCCATCTGTCCGTCGGTTTGTGAAAAACAGAAGTTACAAAGGTGTTGTCTATCAGTTGCTGTCAAGGAAGCTGACGTCTGTTTTTGAGTAATTCAGCTTCAGCTTTATGTTGGAGTGGAAAGAATTCTATTCATTATGAAAATGAATGAGGGCCTTCTCACTGACCGTCCAGATGTCATCTATGGAACGGAGATACAACATTGGTTTAAGATGCACGTCGACATAAAATCTTCCTCCAGTTTTGCCATAAATAGGTTTGCATAGTGAGGTGCAAACCAACAGCACATTGCATTTATGAAATAATCCCAAAAAAAAAAGCCTACACACAAAATGGTCTCCCAGCTGCTGAAAAATTCAACTTTATTCATTCCTCCATTCTTTGTCTATGTGGTAAATCAGCCCCGACACACAGACAGACATGCAGACTCACAAGTCCCAAAAGCACACGCTTTTTATTTCTTTTCTGTTATACAGCACTAAATGCTCAAATCACCCACAATTACTATTGTTCAGTCCCTTCTTTCTCTCTTCCTCTCTGTTCTCCTGCCACCTCCTCCTCTTCACTCCTCCCCTCTCCTCTCCTTGCCAGCTCTGCCCTCCACCTCCCAACTCCAGGACCTCCTAATTGAGTGAAGCGGCTCCTTATATTTCGGTCCCGGGAGTGTTCCTGGAATCACTCCCAGGTGTGTTGGAGGTCCGCTATAGGGCTCTGTAGCTCCCCCTGGTGGCCCTCTCCATGGTAACCCACCAGGGCTGCCCCAAACTCCTGCAGGAATCTGGGGTGCCACAGCTGCCCAAGGGGACTGCCCCTAGTGCCCCAGGGGAGGTATTGCCTCACCGACACACTCTCACCCGGTCCTCCCCTGGTGGGTAATGGCCCGAGGTTACCCATCACATCTAATATGATGGCACAGATGACTAGAGAGAGAGGGGTTTGGAGCATGCGCTAATTACAGCACCCACCACAATACACCAGGATTGGTACCCGAGTGCAGAGGGTGACACCTCAGCACCACTCTGGAACAAGTATGAGGTTTTTTTACGGTGGCTGGAATGCCAATCCTGCCACCAACTCCCAGGTTTTCCCTGCAAGTCGGAGGACCTTCTTGCAGGTTAAAGTCATGACCAGGATGGCGCAGTGGCGGGTTAAGGGCTTTACTGAAGGGCCCAATGGAGTGGAGTCGCTTGTGGCGTTTACAGGATTTGAGCTGGCAACTTTCTGATTGCCACTGCAGGGACATAGCCTCAGAGCCACCATTCTGCCCAACAGATGACCAGGCTGTACATTTAACTCCAAAAGCAGAATCCATTAAGCCATTGCGTTTCTGTTTCCAGTTAGTCGCCATTTCACAATTGCCGTTGATCTGGTGCGTGCTGCCCATTATTCTCCATTTCGACAATGAATACCTTCAGTTCTGCGCTTAAACTGAAAACGTTATGTTCTCTAGCTGTGAATAGAAGGCGTCTCATATCTTTAATTGTGGTCTATTTCCAAGAGGAGCGGGGTCAAATTTTTCTTTTTATTTCCCTGAAACAAAACAAAAAAAATGCATCTCCCTCATTTTAAATCTCTAATCTCCCACTTAATACTTTGAAATTGTGACACTTTATACTTCTCTTATCAACTCGCTTGAAAGTCGTCAGGTTGGCGACAATGCACGCCAGCAACTTTGTTCAGTGCAGGCTTTCATTAGTGTCATTAATTCAATGGCTTGTTCGGCTCTGCTTTACAAATCCAACATTATGTCTATTAAAGGCAACGGTTTGAAGGGGCTTTGTTAAGGCTCTGCATAAAATCTTGTGCCTGTAGAAATAAACAATACGTATTGTAATGAAAGAAAATAATTGGACTAATTAGGTGCGCTAAAAGCTTAGATAGAACAAAAGCTGTCAATGATCTTCCCGTTGACACTCATAAATTGGATTTTGCTGTCATTTGCTTTTAAAATGTGAAATCTGCAGGCGCCGTAATGATACAGTGGGTGGCATTGCCGTCGAACGGTGCTCAGATGTTGGTTTCGTTTTCTGGTTCAATCACTCATCACCCCACTCGTTACTGATGTCGTCAACTCGTCTCTCCCCATAACGTTCTTCAGACAGACCCTAGTCACTTCGTCTTTCTCAAGAAGACCACCCTCGGCCCATCTCAAGTAGGGAATTTCCGACCAGTGTCTCTCCTCTCTTTTCTATCCAGAACACTGGAGCAAGTCTCTTCCTTAATAATTATCTCTCTATTATAAAAGAAAATCTTAAGACGAGACAAGACTCTTGCCAAGAGATGTTTTCAAGTCCCGTCCACCTCTCCACCATTTACGGTTCACGATCCTCTCACCTCTCATTCGTGTGAATGTTTTTGTCAGACACAGTTCCTGCACTCTCAGCTCTTATGAAATTTTACGCTTTCCTCACCGCAAGTTCCCAATAAAAGAAGACGCATTATGTCCAAATCTTATTGAAGAATTTCATCCTGAAGGGTTATCAGCAGAAGAAACGAGTAAACGGGCAATCCTAGCACCAAGAAACGATGAAGTCAAACAAATTAACGTGAAGATTGTCGATCGGTTACACTGCAAATTGGTTAAATGCGTATCAATAGACTCTGCTGAAACAGTTGGTGGTGATGGTGCGGAAGATGAAAACTTACAATATTGTGAAGAATATCTACAACCGTTAACACCGTCCGGTATTCCACAGGCCGAATTACTGTTGAAAGAAGGATGTATCGTAATGTTACTACGGAATTTATGTCTGAGTGATGGGCTACGCAACAGGATGAGATTAGTTGTATTCAAAATTGGTCGAACAATTCTGACATGTAAAATTTGAACAGGCGACAAGAAAAGTAATGTAGTACATCTAACATGAGATACTAAAGGAGATCTTGATATGCCATTCGGACACTTCTTGTACAAAATGAACCCATTGCAGCCAGGGATAATATACGGGCGGCTGCCCCAAACCTTTTTAAGTGTGTCGAGTCTGATCTTTTCACAACCGCTATGAAGTGGGCTGAAAAGCAGGCCTGCTGAGTTCAAAGGGGTCTCTGCTACTTTTATGTATTATATTTTGTAAAACTAGGAGGCTCCGCCCCCTGCTCAATTTGCTTGCCCACCCCTGGCTCTGGTTTACCGGATATACAATTTAAAGAGAAACAGAACTGAATACGAGCGGAGGTTGAGTGGCTTTTAAAGCAGGTGGGCGGCTTTGGGTTCCAGAAGTGAGTTCTTGGGTCCAGAACCGGAAGTGACATTCTTGTAGCCGGACGGGCTGTGGCGCCCGTGGCGGCAAAACCCTCTGTAGCTGGATCTGGATGTTGTAGGACTGTCTTGGTTGACACGCCTCTGCAACATCGCATGGACGGATGTGACATCCTCGTGGATGCCAGAACCAGAAGTGACGTCGTTGGAATCAGGCCGAGGGGCTCAGAGTAGAGCCGCTGCTCCTCCGCATCGAGTTCCTCTGTCTGTGTTATGTTGTGGTATTAATGTTTTTTAATTTTGACAGTAGGTGGCACTGTACAAATATAATATAAATAGAACTGGGAGAGGGATGGGAGGAGAGTTCCCAGAAGGAGATTGTATGACAGAAGTCTTTCTGTCATAAAGAAGGTATTTGAAGATTTCTTTGTGTACAACAGTCTGGTCTGCAGAGATAAAAGAGAAAGGTTGACTGCACACCGCCACCCCCTGGCCTGGTGTGGAATTACCTTCTTTTGGTTCTTCTACCTGCCTTCCATGCGCATGTGTGTGACAATGTGTACCAGGTCTTGATCACGTTCCATTTGTTGTAGTCACCACGAGGAACTGCACCTCCTATAAATCCGGCGGGTCCCCTATAGTTTTTGGTGGGCTCTTATGCTTTGCTTTTTATTGTGATTTTGTTTTTTGACTACGTTTCTGGCTTTGGACTTCCTTGATGTTTTTGGGCTATTCCAATGCTTCTTGGGCTGCATGGAGCGTCATGGCATTAACTGTTTGGTGAAATTCTGTCTAACTGATAATAAATTGTTAAGATTTTGTGACCTCGGATTTGTTCTTT